>NW_025535662.1:0-86679 GCF_020615455.1 Coregonus clupeaformis | reverse complement strand
GGGTTTTCAAGTCTGCAAGTACGTTTTAAGCTGAGTTCCATGAACATTGTCCAAAATCATGTTTTAACCAAAATCCACAATGCGACCAGTTCAGCATATGAGAGGAGACACTGTTTGAGTGTAACAAACGTGAAACATTTCTTTTAGCCTTTTCGCATGAAAACAGGGTCCAAAATCATGGGTTTTCGTTCAGCAGTGGAAGTAGGAGGCGCGCTCTACAATAGGCAAGGGTTTTCAAGTCTGCAAGTACGTTTTAAGCTGAGTTCCATGAACATTGTCCAAAATCATGTTTTAACCAAAATCCACAATGCGACCAGTTCAGCATATGAGAGGAGACACTGTTTGAGTGTAACAAACGTGAAACATTTCTTTTAGCCTTTTCGCATGAAAACAGGGTCCAAAATCATGGGTTTTCGTTCAGCAGTGGAAGTAGGAGGCGCGCTCTACAATAGGCAAGGGTTTTCAAGTCTGCAAGTACGTTTTAAGCTGAGTTCCATGAACATTGTCCAAAATCATGTTTTAACCAAAATCCACAATGCGACCAGTTCAGCATATGAGAGGAGACACTGTTTGAGTGTAACAAACGTGAAACATTTCTTTTAGCCTTTTCGCATGAAAACAGGGTCCAAAATCATGGGTTTTCGTTCAGCAGTGGAAGTAGGAGGCGCGCTCTACAATAGGCAAGGGTTTTCAAGTCTGCAAGTACGTTTTAAGCTGAGTTCCATGAACATTGTCCAAAATCATGTTTTAACCAAAATCCACAATGCGACCAGTTCAGCATATGAGAGGAGACACTGTTTGAGTGTAACAAACGTGAAACATTTCTTTTAGCCTTTTCGCATGAAAACAGGGTCCAAAATCATGGGTTTTTCGTTCAGCAGTGGAAGTAGGAGGCGCGCTCTACAATAGGCAAGGGTTTTCAAGTCTGCAAGTACGTTTTAAGCTGAGTTCCATGAACATTGTCCAAAATCATGTTTTAACCAAAATCCACAATGCGACCAGTTCAGCATATGAGAGGAGACACTGTTTGAGTGTAACAAAAGTGAAACATTTCTTTTAGCCTTTTCTTATGAAAACAGGGTCCAAAATCATGGGTTTTCGTTCAGCAGTGGAAGTAGGAGGCGCGCTCTACAATAGGCAAGGGTTTTCAAGTCTGCAAGTACGTTTTAAGCTGAGTTCCATGAACATTGTCCAAAATCATGTTTTAACCAAAATCCACAATGCGACCAGTTCAGCATATGAGAGGAGACACTGTTTGAGTGTAACAAACGTGAAACATTTCTTTTAGCCTTTTCGCATGAAAACAGGGTCCAAAATCATGGGTTTTCGTTCAGCAGTGGAAGTAGGAGGCGCGCTCTACAATAGGCAAGGGTTTTCAAGTCTGCAAGTACGTTTTAAGCTGAGTTCCATGAACATTGTCCAAAATCATGTTTTAACCAAAATCCACAATGCGACCAGTTCAGCATATGAGAGGAGACACTGTTTGAGTGTAACAAACGTGAAACATTTCTTTTAGCCTTTTCGCATGAAAACAGGGTCCAAAATCATGGGTTTTCGTTCAGCAGTGGAAGTAGGAGGCGCGCTCTACAATAGGCAAGGGTTTTCAAGTCTGCAAGTACGTTTTAAGCTGAGTTCCATGAACATTGTCCAAAATCATGTTTTAACCAAAATCCACAATGCGACCAGTTCAGCATATGAGAGGAGACACTGTTTGAGTGTAACAAACGTGAAACATTTCTTTTAGCCTTTTTCGCATGAAAACAGGGTCCAAAATCATGGGTTTTCGTTCAGCAGTGGAAGTAGGAGGCGCGCTCTACAATAGGCAAGGGTTTTCAAGTCTGCAAGTACGTTTTAAGCTGAGTTCCATGAACATTGTCCAAAATCATGTTTTAACCAAAATCCACAATGCGACCAGTTCAGCATATGAGAGGAGACACTGTTTGAGTGTAACAAACGTGAAACATTTCTTTTAGCCTTTTCTTATGAAAACAGGGTCCAAAATCATGGGTTTTCGTTCAGCAGTGGAAGTAGGAGGCGCGCTCTACAATAGGCAAGGGTTTTCAAGTCTGCAAGTACGTTTTAAGCTGAGTTCCATGAACATTGTCCAAAATCATGTTTTAACCAAAATCCACAATGCGACCAGTTCAGCATATGAGAGGAGACACTGTTTGAGTGTAACAAACGTGAAACATTTCTTTTAGCCTTTTCGCATGAAAACAGGGTCCAAAATCATGGGTTTTCGTTCAGCAGTGGAAGTAGGAGGCGCGCTCTACAATAGGCAAGGGTTTTCAAGTCTGCAAGTACGTTTTAAGCTGAGTTCCATGAACATTGTCCAAAATCATGTTTTAACCAAAATCCACAATGCGACCAGTTCAGCATATGAGAGGAGACACTGTTTGAGTGTAACAAACGTGAAACATTTCTTTTAGCCTTTTCGCATGAAAACAGGGTCCAAAATCATGGGTTTTCGTTCAGCAGTGGAAGTAGGAGGCGCGCTCTACAATAGGCAAGGGTTTTCAAGTCTGCAAGTACGTTTTAAGCTGAGTTCCATGAACATTGTCCAAAATCATGTTTTAACCAAAATCCACAATGCGACCAGTTCAGCATATGAGAGGAGACACTGTTTGAGTGTAACAAACGTGAAACATTTCTTTTAGCCTTTTCTTATGAAAACAGGGTCCAAAATCATGGGTTTTCGTTCAGCAGTGGAAGTAGGAGGCGCGCTCTACAATAGGCAAGGGTTTTCAAGTCTGCAAGTACGTTTTAAGCTGAGTTCCATGAACATTGTCCAAAATCATGTTTTAACCAAAATCCACAATGCGACCAGTTCAGCATATGAGAGGAGACACTGTTTGAGTGTAACAAACGTGAAACATTTCTTTTAGCCTTTTCGCATGAAAACAGGGTCCAAAATCATGGGTTTTCGTTCAGCAGTGGAAGTAGGAGGCGCGCTCTACAATAGGCAAGGGTTTTCAAGTCTGCAAGTACGTTTTAAGCTGAGTTCCATGAACATTGTCCAAAATCATGTTTTAACCAAAATCCACAATGCGACCAGTTCAGCATATGAGAGGAGACACTGTTTGAGTGTAACAAACGTGAAACATTTCTTTTAGCCTTTTCGCATGAAAACAGGGTCCAAAATCATGGGTTTTCGTTCAGCAGTGGAAGTAGGAGGCGCGCTCTACAATAGGCAAGGGTTTTCAAGTCTGCAAGTACGTTTTAAGCTGAGTTCCATGAACATTGTCCAAAATCATGTTTTAACCAAAATCCACAATGCGACCAGTTCAGCATATGAGAGGAGACACTGTTTGAGTGTAACAAACGTGAAACATTTCTTTTAGCCTTTTCGCATGAAAACAGGGTCCAAAATCATGGGTTTTCGTTCAGCAGTGGAAGTAGGAGGCGCGCTCTACAATAGGCAAGGGTTTTCAAGTCTGCAAGTACGTTTTAAGCTGAGTTCCATGAACATTGTCCAAAATCATGTTTTAACCAAAATCCACAATGCGACCAGTTCAGCATATGAGAGGAGACACTGTTTGAGTGTAACAAACGTGAAACATTTCTTTTAGCCTTTTCGCATGAAAACAGGGTCCAAAATCATGGGTTTTCGTTCAGCAGTGGAAGTAGGAGGCGCGCTCTACAATAGGCAAGGGTTTTCAAGTCTGCAAGTACGTTTTAAGCTGAGTTCCATGAACATTGTCCAAAATCATGTTTTAACCAAAATCCACAATGCGACCAGTTCAGCATATGAGAGGAGACACTGTTTGAGTGTAACAAACGTGAAACATTTCTTTTAGCCTTTTCGCATGAAAACAGGGTCCAAAATCATGGGTTTTCGTTCAGCAGTGGAAGTAGGAGGCGCGCTCTACAATAGGCAAGGGTTTTCAAGTCTGCAAGTACGTTTTAAGCTGAGTTCCATGAACATTGTCCAAAATCATGTTTTAACCAAAATCCACAATGCGACCAGTTCAGCATATGAGAGGAGACACTGTTTGAGTGTAACAAACGTGAAACATTTCTTTTAGCCTTTTCTTATGAAAACAGGGTCCAAAATCATGGGTTTTCGTTCAGCAGTGGAAGTAGGAGGCGCGCTCTACAATAGGCAAGGGTTTTCAAGTCTGCAAGTACGTTTTAAGCTGAGTTCCATGAACATTGTCCAAAATCATGTTTTAACCAAAATCCACAATGCGACCAGTTCAGCATATGAGAGGAGACACTGTTTGAGTGTAACAAACGTGAAACATTTCTTTTAGCCTTTTCGCATGAAAACAGGGTCCAAAATCATGGGTTTTCGTTCAGCAGTGGAAGTAGGAGGCGCGCTCTACAATAGGCAAGGGTTTTCAAGTCTGCAAGTACGTTTTAAGCTGAGTTCCATGAACATTGTCCAAAATCATGTTTTAACCAAAATCCACAATGCGACCAGTTCAGCATATGAGAGGAGACACTGTTTGAGTGTAACAAACGTGAAACATTTCTTTTAGCCTTTTCGCATGAAAACAGGGTCCAAAATCATGGGTTTTCGTTCAGCAGTGGAAGTAGGAGGCGCGCTCTACAATAGGCAAGGGTTTTCAAGTCTGCAAGTACGTTTTAAGCTGAGTTCCATGAACATTGTCCAAAATCATGTTTTAACCAAAATCCACAATGCGACCAGTTCAGCATATGAGAGGAGACACTGTTTGAGTGTAACAAACGTGAAACATTTCTTTTAGCCTTTTCGCATGAAAACAGGGTCCAAAATCATGGGTTTTCGTTCAGCAGTGGAAGTAGGAGGCGCGCTCTACAATAGGCAAGGGTTTTCAAGTCTGCAAGTACGTTTTAAGCTGAGTTCCATGAACATTGTCCAAAATCATGTTTTAACCAAAATCCACAATGCGACCAGTTCAGCATATGAGAGGAGACACTGTTTGAGTGTAACAAACGTGAAACATTTCTTTTAGCCTTTTCGCATGAAAACAGGGTCCAAAATCATGGGTTTTCGTTCAGCAGTGGAAGTAGGAGGCGCGCTCTACAATAGGCAAGGGTTTTCAAGTCTGCAAGTACGTTTTAAGCTGAGTTCCATGAACATTGTCCAAAATCATGTTTTAACCAAAATCCACAATGCGACCAGTTCAGCATATGAGAGGAGACACTGTTTGAGTGTAACAAACGTGAAACATTTCTTTTAGCCTTTTCGCATGAAAACAGGGTCCAAAATCATGGGTTTTCGTTCAGCAGTGGAAGTAGGAGGCGCGCTCTACAATAGGCAAGGGTTTTCAAGTCTGCAAGTACGTTTTAAGCTGAGTTCCATGAACATTGTCCAAAATCATGTTTTAACCAAAATCCACAATGCGACCAGTTCAGCATATGAGAGGAGACACTGTTTGAGTGTAACAAACGTGAAACATTTCTTTTAGCCTTTTCGCATGAAAACAGGGTCCAAAATCATGGGTTTTCGTTCAGCAGTGGAAGTAGGAGGCGCGCTCTACAATAGGCAAGGGTTTTCAAGTCTGCAAGTACGTTTTAAGCTGAGTTCCATGAACATTGTCCAAAATCATGTTTTAACCAAAATCCACAATGCGACCAGTTCAGCATATGAGAGGAGACACTGTTTGAGTGTAACAAACGTGAAACATTTCTTTTAGCCTTTTCGCATGAAAACAGGGTCCAAAATCATGGGTTTTCGTTCAGCAGTGGAAGTAGGAGGCGCGCTCTACAATAGGCAAGGGGTTTTCAAGTCTGCAAGTACGTTTTAAGCTGAGTTCCATGAACATTGTCCAAAATCATGTTTTAACCAAAATCCACAATGCGACCAGTTCAGCATATGAGAGGAGACACTGTTTGAGTGTAACAAACGTGAAACATTTCTTTTAGCCTTTTCGCATGAAAACAGGGTCCAAAATCATGGGTTTTCGTTCAGCAGTGGAAGTAGGAGGCGCGCTCTACAATAGGCAAGGGTTTTCAAGTCTGCAAGTACGTTTTAAGCTGAGTTCCATGAACATTGTCCAAAATCATGTTTTAACCAAAATCCACAATGCGACCAGTTCAGCATATGAGAGGAGACACTGTTTGAGTGTAACAAACGTGAAACATTTCTTTTAGCCTTTTCGCATGAAAACAGGGTCCAAAATCATGGGTTTTCGTTCAGCAGTGGAAGTAGGAGGCGCGCTCTACAATAGGCAAGGGTTTTCAAGTCTGCAAGTACGTTTTAAGCTGAGTTCCATGAACATTGTCCAAAATCATGTTTTAACCAAAATCCACAATGCGACCAGTTCAGCATATGAGAGGAGACACTGTTTGAGTGTAACAAACGTGAAACATTTCTTTTAGCCTTTTCGCATGAAAACAGGGTCCAAAATCATGGGTTTTCGTTCAGCAGTGGAAGTAGGAGGCGCGCTCTACAATAGGCAAGGGTTTTCAAGTCTGCAAGTACGTTTTAAGCTGAGTTCCATGAACATTGTCCAAAATCATGTTTTAACCAAAATCCACAATGCGACCAGTTCAGCATATGAGAGGAGACACTGTTTGAGTGTAACAAACGTGAAACATTTCTTTTAGCCTTTTCTTATGAAAACAGGGTCCAAAATCATGGGTTTTCGTTCAGCAGTGGAAGTAGGAGGCGCGCTCTACAATAGGCAAGGGTTTTCAAGTCTGCAAGTACGTTTTAAGCTGAGTTCCATGAACATTGTCCAAAATCATGTAATAAACCAAAATCCACAATGCGACTAGTTCAGCATATGAGAGGAGACACTGTTTGAGTGTAACAAACGTGAAACATTTCTTTTAGCCTTTTCGCATGAAAACAGGGTCCAAAATCATGGGTTTTCGTTCAGCAGTGGAAGTAGGAGGCGCGCTCTACAATAGGCAAGGGTTTTCAAGTCTGCAAGTACGTTTTAAGCTGAGTTCCATGAACATTGTCCAAAATCATGTTTTAACCAAAATCCACAATGCGACCAGTTCAGCATATGAGAGGAGACACTGTTTGAGTGTAACAAACGTGAAACATTTCTTTTAGCCTTTTCGCATGAAAACAGGGTCCAAAATCATGGGTTTTCGTTCAGCAGTGGAAGTAGGAGGCGCGCTCTACAATAGGCAAGGGTTTTCAAGTCTGCAAGTACGTTTTAAGCTGAGTTCCATGAACATTGTCCAAAATCATGTTTTAACCAAAATCCACAATGCGACCAGTTCAGCATATGAGAGGAGACACTGTTTGAGTGTAACAAACGTGAAACATTTCTTTTAGCCTTTTTCGCATGAAAACAGGGTCCAAAATCATGGGTTTTCGTTCAGCAGTGGAAGTAGGAGGCGCGCTCTACAATAGGCAAGGGTTTTCAAGTCTGCAAGTACGTTTTAAGCTGAGTTCCATGAACATTGTCCAAAATCATGTTTTAACCAAAATCCACAATGCGACCAGTTCAGCATATGAGAGGAGACACTGTTTGAGTGTAACAAACGTGAAACATTTCTTTTAGCCTTTTCGCATGAAAACAGGGTCCAAAATCATGGGTTTTCGTTCAGCAGTGGAAGTAGGAGGCGCGCTCTACAATAGGCAAGGGTTTTCAAGTCTGCAAGTACGTTTTAAGCTGAGTTCCATGAACATTGTCCAAAATCATGTTTTAACCAAAATCCACAATGCGACCAGTTCAGCATATGAGAGGAGACACTGTTTGAGTGTAACAAACGTGAAACATTTCTTTTAGCCTTTTCGCATGAAAACAGGGTCCAAAATCATGGGTTTTCGTTCAGCAGTGGAAGTAGGAGGCGCGCTCTACAATAGGCAAGGGTTTTCAAGTCTGCAAGTACGTTTTAAGCTGAGTTCCATGAACATTGTCCAAAATCATGTTTTAACCAAAATCCACAATGCGACCAGTTCAGCATATGAGAGGAGACACTGTTTGAGTGTAACAAACGTGAAACATTTCTTTTAGCCTTTTCGCATGAAAACAGGGTCCAAAATCATGGGTTTTCGTTCAGCAGTGGAAGTAGGAGGCGCGCTCTACAATAGGCAAGGGTTTTCAAGTCTGCAAGTACGTTTTAAGCTGAGTTCCATGAACATTGTCCAAAATCATGTTTTAACCAAAATCCACAATGCGACCAGTTCAGCATATGAGAGGAGACACTGTTTGAGTGTAACAAACGTGAAACATTTCTTTTAGCCTTTTTCGCATGAAAACAGGGTCCAAAATCATGGGTTTTCGTTCAGCAGTGGAAGTAGGAGGCGCGCTCTACAATAGGCAAGGGTTTTCAAGTCTGCAAGTACGTTTTAAGCTGAGTTCCATGAACATTGTCCAAAATCATGTTTTAACCAAAATCCACAATGCGACCAGTTCAGCATATGAGAGGAGACACTGTTTGAGTGTAACAAACGTGAAACATTTCTTTTAGCCTTTTCGCATGAAAACAGGGTCCAAAATCATGGGTTTTCGTTCAGCAGTGGAAGTAGGAGGCGCGCTCTACAATAGGCAAGGGGTTTTCAAGTCTGCAAGTACGTTTTAAGCTGAGTTCCATGAACATTGTCCAAAATCATGTTTTAACCAAAATCCACAATGCGACCAGTTCAGCATATGAGAGGAGACACTGTTTGAGTGTAACAAACGTGAAACATTTCTTTTAGCCTTTTCGCATGAAAACAGGGTCCAAAATCATGGGTTTTCGTTCAGCAGTGGAAGTAGGAGGCGCGCTCTACAATAGGCAAGGGTTTTCAAGTCTGCAAGTACGTTTTAAGCTGAGTTCCATGAACATTGTCCAAAATCATGTTTTAACCAAAATCCACAATGCGACCAGTTCAGCATATGAGAGGAGACACTGTTTGAGTGTAACAAACGTGAAACATTTCTTTTAGCCTTTTTCGCATGAAAACAGGGTCCAAAATCATGGGTTTTCGTTCAGCAGTGGAAGTAGGAGGCGCGCTCTACAATAGGCAAGGGTTTTCAAGTCTGCAAGTACGTTTTAAGCTGAGTTCCATGAACATTGTCCAAAATCATGTTTTAACCAAAATCCACAATGCGACCAGTTCAGCATATGAGAGGAGACACTGTTTGAGTGTAACAAACGTGAAACATTTCTTTTAGCCTTTTCGCATGAAAACAGGGTCCAAAATCATGGGTTTTCGTTCAGCAGTGGAAGTAGGAGGCGCGCTCTACAATAGGCAAGGGTTTTCAAGTCTGCAAGTACGTTTTAAGCTGAGTTCCATGAACATTGTCCAAAATCATGTTTTAACCAAAATCCACAATGCGACCAGTTCAGCATATGAGAGGAGACACTGTTTGAGTGTAACAAACGTGAAACATTTCTTTTAGCCTTTTCGCATGAAAACAGGGTCCAAAATCATGGGTTTTCGTTCAGCAGTGGAAGTAGGAGGCGCGCTCTACAATAGGCAAGGGTTTTCAAGTCTGCAAGTACGTTTTAAGCTGAGTTCCATGAACATTGTCCAAAATCATGTTTTAACCAAAATCCACAATGCGACCAGTTCAGCATATGAGAGGAGACACTGTTTGAGTGTAACAAACGTGAAACATTTCTTTTAGCCTTTTCGCATGAAAACAGGGTCCAAAATCATGGGTTTTCGTTCAGCAGTGGAAGTAGGAGGCGCGCTCTACAATAGGCAAGGGTTTTCAAGTCTGCAAGTACGTTTTAAGCTGAGTTCCATGAACATTGTCCAAAATCATGTTTTAACCAAAATCCACAATGCGACCAGTTCAGCATATGAGAGGAGACACTGTTTGAGTGTAACAAACGTGAAACATTTCTTTTAGCCTTTTCGCATGAAAACAGGGTCCAAAATCATGGGTTTTCGTTCAGCAGTGGAAGTAGGAGGCGCGCTCTACAATAGGCAAGGGTTTTCAAGTCTGCAAGTACGTTTTAAGCTGAGTTCCATGAACATTGTCCAAAATCATGTTTTAACCAAAATCCACAATGCGACCAGTTCAGCATATGAGAGGAGACACTGTTTGAGTGTAACAAACGTGAAACATTTCTTTTAGCCTTTTCGCATGAAAACAGGGTCCAAAATCATGGGTTTTCGTTCAGCAGTGGAAGTAGGAGGCGCGCTCTACAATAGGCAAGGGTTTTCAAGTCTGCAAGTACGTTTTAAGCTGAGTTCCATGAACATTGTCCAAAATCATGTTTTAACCAAAATCCACAATGCGACCAGTTCAGCATATGAGAGGAGACACTGTTTGAGTGTAACAAACGTGAAACATTTCTTTTAGCCTTTTCGCATGAAAACAGGGTCCAAAATCATGGGTTTTCGTTCAGCAGTGGAAGTAGGAGGCGCGCTCTACAATAGGCAAGGGTTTTCAAGTCTGCAAGTACGTTTTAAGCTGAGTTCCATGAACATTGTCCAAAATCATGTTTTAACCAAAATCCACAATGCGACCAGTTCAGCATATGAGAGGAGACACTGTTTGAGTGTAACAAACGTGAAACATTTCTTTTAGCCTTTTCGCATGAAAACAGGGTCCAAAATCATGGGTTTTCGTTCAGCAGTGGAAGTAGGAGGCGCGCTCTACAATAGGCAAGGGTTTTCAAGTCTGCAAGTACGTTTTAAGCTGAGTTCCATGAACATTGTCCAAAATCATGTTTTAACCAAAATCCACAATGCGACCAGTTCAGCATATGAGAGGAGACACTGTTTGAGTGTAACAAACGTGAAACATTTCTTTTAGCCTTTTCGCATGAAAACAGGGTCCAAAATCATGGGTTTTCGTTCAGCAGTGGAAGTAGGAGGCGCGCTCTACAATAGGCAAGGGTTTTCAAGTCTGCAAGTACGTTTTAAGCTGAGTTCCATGAACATTGTCCAAAATCATGTTTTAACCCAAAATCCACAATGCGACCAGTTCAGCATATGAGAGGAGACACTGTTTGAGTGTAACAAACGTGAAACATTTCTTTTAGCCTTTTCGCATGAAAACAGGGTCCAAAATCATGGGTTTTCGTTCAGCAGTGGAAGTAGGAGGCGCGCTCTACAATAGGCAAGGGTTTTCAAGTCTGCAAGTACGTTTTAAGCTGAGTTCCATGAACATTGTCCAAAATCATGTTTTAACCAAAATCCACAATGCGACCAGTTCAGCATATGAGAGGAGACACTGTTTGAGTGTAACAAACGTGAAACATTTCTTTTAGCCTTTTCGCATGAAAACAGGGTCCAAAATCATGGGTTTTCGTTCAGCAGTGGAAGTAGGAGGCGCGCTCTACAATAGGCAAGGGTTTTCAAGTCTGCAAGTACGTTTTAAGCTGAGTTCCATGAACATTGTCCAAAATCATGTTTAACCCAAAATCCACAATGCGACCAGTTCAGCATATGAGAGGAGACACTGTTTGAGTGTAACAAACGTGAAACATTTCTTTTAGCCTTTTCGCATGAAAACAGGGTCCAAAATCATGGGTTTTCGTTCAGCAGTGGAAGTAGGAGGCGCGCTCTACAATAGGCAAGGGTTTTCAAGTCTGCAAGTACGTTTTAAGCTGAGTTCCATGAACATTGTCCAAAATCATGTTTTAACCAAAATCCACAATGCGACCAGTTCAGCATATGAGAGGAGACACTGTTTGAGTGTAACAAACGTGAAACATTTCTTTTAGCCTTTTCGCATGAAAACAGGGTCCAAAATCATGGGTTTTCGTTCAGCAGTGGAAGTAGGAGGCGCGCTCTACAATAGGCAAGGGTTTTCAAGTCTGCAAGTACGTTTTAAGCTGAGTTCCATGAACATTGTCCAAAATCATGTTTTAACCAAAATCCACAATGCGACCAGTTCAGCATATGAGAGGAGACACTGTTTGAGTGTAACAAACGTGAAACATTTCTTTTAGCCTTTTCGCATGAAAACAGGGTCCAAAATCATGGGTTTTCGTTCAGCAGTGGAAGTAGGAGGCGCGCTCTACAATAGGCAAGGGTTTTCAAGTCTGCAAGTACGTTTTAAGCTGAGTTCCATGAACATTGTCCAAAATCATGTTTTAACCAAAATCCACAATGCGACCAGTTCAGCATATGAGAGGAGACACTGTTTGAGTGTAACAAACGTGAAACATTTCTTTTAGCCTTTTCGCATGAAAACAGGGTCCAAAATCATGGGTTTTCGTTCAGCAGTGGAAGTAGGAGGCGCGCTCTACAATAGGCAAGGGTTTTCAAGTCTGCAAGTACGTTTTAAGCTGAGTTCCATGAACATTGTCCAAAATCATGTTTTAACCAAAATCCACAATGCGACCAGTTCAGCATATGAGAGGAGACACTGTTTGAGTGTAACAAACGTGAAACATTTCTTTTAGCCTTTTCGCATGAAAACAGGGTCCAAAATCATGGGTTTTCGTTCAGCAGTGGAAGTAGGAGGCGCGCTCTACAATAGGCAAGGGTTTTCAAGTCTGCAAGTACGTTTTAAGCTGAGTTCCATGAACATTGTCCAAAATCATGTTTTAACCAAAATCCACAATGCGACCAGTTCAGCATATGAGAGGAGACACTGTTTGAGTGTAACAAACGTGAAACATTTCTTTTAGCCTTTTCGCATGAAAACAGGGTCCAAAATCATGGGTTTTCGTTCAGCAGTGGAAGTAGGAGGCGCGCTCTACAATAGGCAAGGGTTTTCAAGTCTGCAAGTACGTTTTAAGCTGAGTTCCATGAACATTGTCCAAAATCATGTTTTAACCAAAATCCACAATGCGACCAGTTCAGCATATGAGAGGAGACACTGTTTGAGTGTAACAAACGTGAAACATTTCTTTTAGCCTTTTCGCATGAAAACAGGGTCCAAAATCATGGGTTTTCGTTCAGCAGTGGAAGTAGGAGGCGCGCTCTACAATAGGCAAGGGTTTTCAAGTCTGCAAGTACGTTTTAAGCTGAGTTCCATGAACATTGTCCAAAATCATGTTTTAACCAAAATCCACAATGCGACCAGTTCAGCATATGAGAGGAGACACTGTTTGAGTGTAACAAACGTGAAACATTTCTTTTAGCCTTTTCGCATGAAAACAGGGTCCAAAATCATGGGTTTTCGTTCAGCAGTGGAAGTAGGAGGCGCGCTCTACAATAGGCAAGGGTTTTCAAGTCTGCAAGTACGTTTTAAGCTGAGTTCCATGAACATTGTCCAAAATCATGTTTTAACCCAAAATCCACAATGCGACCAGTTCAGCATATGAGAGGAGACACTGTTTGAGTGTAACAAACGTGAAACATTTCTTTTAGCCTTTTCGCATGAAAACAGGGTCCAAAATCATGGGTTTTCGTTCAGCAGTGGAAGTAGGAGGCGCGCTCTACAATAGGCAAGGGTTTTCAAGTCTGCAAGTACGTTTTAAGCTGAGTTCCATGAACATTGTCCAAAATCATGTTTTAACCAAAATCCACAATGCGACCAGTTCAGCATATGAGAGGAGACACTGTTTGAGTGTAACAAACGTGAAACATTTCTTTTAGCCTTTTCGCATGAAAACAGGGTCCAAAATCATGGGTTTTCGTTCAGCAGTGGAAGTAGGAGGCGCGCTCTACAATAGGCAAGGGTTTTCAAGTCTGCAAGTACGTTTTAAGCTGAGTTCCATGAACATTGTCCAAAATCATGTTTTAACCAAAATCCACAATGCGACCAGTTCAGCATATGAGAGGAGACACTGTTTGAGTGTAACAAACGTGAAACATTTCTTTTAGCCTTTTTGCATGAAAACAGGGTCCAAAATCATGGGTTTTCGTTCAGCAGTGGAAGTAGGAGGCGCGCTCTACAATAGGCAAGGGTTTTCAAGTCTGCAAGTACGTTTTAAGCTGAGTTCCATGAACATTGTCCAAAATCATGTTTTAACCAAAATCCACAATGCGACCAGTTCAGCATATGAGAGGAGACACTGTTTGAGTGTAACAAACGTGAAACATTTCTTTTAGCCTTTTCGCATGAAAACAGGGTCCAAAATCATGGGTTTTCGTTCAGCAGTGGAAGTAGGAGGCGCGCTCTACAATAGGCAAGGGTTTTCAAGTCTGCAAGTACGTTTTAAGCTGAGTTCCATGAACATTGTCCAAAATCATGTTTTAAGCCAAAATCCACAATGCGACCAGTTCAGCATATGAGAGGAGACACTGTTTGAGTGTAACAAACGTGAAACATTTCTTTTAGCCTTTTCGCATGAAAACAGGGTCCAAAATCATGGGTTTTCGTTCAGCAGTGGAAGTAGGAGGCGCGCTCTACAATAGGCAAGGGTTTTCAAGTCTGCAAGTACGTTTTAAGCTGAGTTCCATGAACATTGTCCAAAATCATGTTTTAACCAAAATCCACAATGCGACCAGTTCAGCATATGAGAGGAGACACTGTTTGAGTGTAACAAACGTGAAACATTTCTTTTAGCCTTTTCGCATGAAAACAGGGTCCAAAATCATGGGTTTTCGTTCAGCAGTGGAAGTAGGAGGCGCGCTCTACAATAGGCAAGGGTTTTCAAGTCTGCAAGTACGTTTTAAGCTGAGTTCCATGAACATTGTCCAAAATCATGTTTTAAGCCAAAATCCACAATGCGACCAGTTCAGCATATGAGAGGAGACACTGTTTGAGTGTAACAAACGTGAAACATTTCTTTTAGCCTTTTCGCATGAAAACAGGGTCCAAAATCATGGGTTTTCGTTCAGCAGTGGAAGTAGGAGGCGCGCTCTACAATAGGCAAGGGTTTTCAAGTCTGCAAGTACGTTTTAAGCTGAGTTCCATGAACATTGTCCAAAATCATGTTTTAACCAAAATCCACAATGCGACCAGTTCAGCATATGAGAGGAGACACTGTTTGAGTGTAACAAACGTGAAACATTTCTTTTAGCCTTTTCGCATGAAAACAGGGTCCAAAATCATGGGTTTTCGTTCAGCAGTGGAAGTAGGAGGCGCGCTCTACAATAGGCAAGGGTTTTCAAGTCTGCAAGTACGTTTTAAGCTGAGTTCCATGAACATTGTCCAAAATCATGTTTTAACCAAAATCCACAATGCGACCAGTTCAGCATATGAGAGGAGACACTGTTTGAGTGTAACAAACGTGAAACATTTCTTTTAGCCTTTTCGCATGAAAACAGGGTCCAAAATCATGGGTTTTCGTTCAGCAGTGGAAGTAGGAGGCGCGCTCTACAATAGGCAAGGGTTTTCAAGTCTGCAAGTACGTTTTAAGCTGAGTTCCATGAACATTGTCCAAAATCATGTTTTAACCAAAATCCACAATGCGACCAGTTCAGCATATGAGAGGAGACACTGTTTGAGTGTAACAAACGTGAAACATTTCTTTTAGCCTTTTCGCATGAAAACAGGGTCCAAAATCATGGGTTTTTCGTTCAGCAGTGGAAGTAGGAGGCGCGCTCTACAATAGGCAAGGGTTTTCAAGTCTGCAAGTACGTTTTAAGCTGAGTTCCATGAACATTGTCCAAAATCATGTTTTAACCAAAATCCACAATGCGACCAGTTCAGCATATGAGAGGAGACACTGTTTGAGTGTAACAAACGTGAAACATTTCTTTTAGCCTTTTCGCATGAAAACAGGGTCCAAAATCATGGGTTTTCGTTCAGCAGTGGAAGTAGGAGGCGCGCTCTACAATAGGCAAGGGTTTTCAAGTCTGCAAGTACGTTTTAAGCTGAGTTCCATGAACATTGTCCAAAATCATGTTTTAACCAAAATCCACAATGCGACCAGTTCAGCATATGAGAGGAGACACTGTTTGAGTGTAACAAACGTGAAACATTTCTTTTAGCCTTTTCGCATGAAAACAGGGTCCAAAATCATGGGTTTTCGTTCAGCAGTGGAAGTAGGAGGCGCGCTCTACAATAGGCAAGGGTTTTCAAGTCTGCAAGTACGTTTTAAGCTGAGTTCCATGAACATTGTCCAAAATCATGTTTTAAACCAAAATCCACAATGCGACCAGTTCAGCATATGAGAGGAGACACTGTTTGAGTGTAACAAACGTGAAACATTTCTTTTAGCCTTTTCGCATGAAAACAGGGTCCAAAATCATGGGTTTTCGTTCAGCAGTGGAAGTAGGAGGCGCGCTCTACAATAGGCAAGGGTTTTCAAGTCTGCAAGTACGTTTTAAGCTGAGTTCCATGAACATTGTCCAAAATCATGTTTTAACCAAAATCCACAATGCGACCAGTTCAGCATATGAGAGGAGACACTGTTTGAGTGTAACAAACGTGAAACATTTCTTTTAGCCTTTTTCGCATGAAAACAGGGTCCAAAATCATGGGTTTTCGTTCAGCAGTGGAAGTAGGAGGCGCGCTCTACAATAGGCAAGGGTTTTCAAGTCTGCAAGTACGTTTTAAGCTGAGTTCCATGAACATTGTCCAAAATCATGTTTTAACCAAAATCCACAATGCGACCAGTTCAGCATATGAGAGGAGACACTGTTTGAGTGTAACAAACGTGAAACATTTCTTTTAGCCTTTTCGCATGAAAACAGGGTCCAAAATCATGGGTTTTTCGTTCAGCAGTGGAAGTAGGAGGCGCGCTCTACAATAGGCAAGGGTTTTCAAGTCTGCAAGTACGTTTTAAGCTGAGTTCCATGAACATTGTCCAAAATCATGTTTTAACCAAAATCCACAATGCGACCAGTTCAGCATATGAGAGGAGACACTGTTTGAGTGTAACAAACGTGAAACATTTCTTTTAGCCTTTTCGCATGAAAACAGGGTCCAAAATCATGGGTTTTCGTTCAGCAGTGGAAGTAGGAGGCGCGCTCTACAATAGGCAAGGGTTTTCAAGTCTGCAAGTACGTTTTAAGCTGAGTTCCATGAACATTGTCCAAAATCATGTTTTAACCAAAATCCACAATGCGACCAGTTCAGCATATGAGAGGAGACACTGTTTGAGTGTAACAAACGTGAAACATTTCTTTTAGCCTTTTCGCATGAAAACAGGGTCCAAAATCATGGGTTTTCGTTCAGCAGTGGAAGTAGGAGGCGCGCTCTACAATAGGCAAGGGTTTTCAAGTCTGCAAGTACGTTTTAAGCTGAGTTCCATGAACATTGTCCAAAATCATGTTTTAACCAAAATCCACAATGCGACCAGTTCAGCATATGAGAGGAGACACTGTTTGAGTGTAACAAACGTGAAACATTTCTTTTAGCCTTTTCGCATGAAAACAGGGTCCAAAATCATGGGTTTTCGTTCAGCAGTGGAAGTAGGAGGCGCGCTCTACAATAGGCAAGGGTTTTCAAGTCTGCAAGTACGTTTTAAGCTGAGTTCCATGAACATTGTCCAAAATCATGTTTTAACCAAAATCCACAATGCGACCAGTTCAGCATATGAGAGGAGACACTGTTTGAGTGTAACAAACGTGAAACATTTCTTTTAGCCTTTTCGCATGAAAACAGGGTCCAAAATCATGGGTTTTCGTTCAGCAGTGGAAGTAGGAGGCGCGCTCTACAATAGGCAAGGGTTTTCAAGTCTGCAAGTACGTTTTAAGCTGAGTTCCATGAACATTGTCCAAAATCATGTTTTAACCAAAATCCACAATGCGACCAGTTCAGCATATGAGAGGAGACACTGTTTGAGTGTAACAAACGTGAAACATTTCTTTTAGCCTTTTCGCATGAAAACAGGGTCCAAAATCATGGGTTTTCGTTCAGCAGTGGAAGTAGGAGGCGCGCTCTACAATAGGCAAGGGTTTTCAAGTCTGCAAGTACGTTTTAAGCTGAGTTCCATGAACATTGTCCAAAATCATGTTTTAACCAAAATCCACAATGCGACCAGTTCAGCATATGAGAGGAGACACTGTTTGAGTGTAACAAACGTGAAACATTTCTTTTAGCCTTTTCGCATGAAAACAGGGTCCAAAATCATGGGTTTTCGTTCAGCAGTGGAAGTAGGAGGCGCGCTCTACAATAGGCAAGGGTTTTCAAGTCTGCAAGTACGTTTTAAGCTGAGTTCCATGAACATTGTCCAAAATCATGTTTTAACCAAAATCCACAATGCAACCAGTTCAGCATATGAGAGGAGACACTGTTTGAGTGTAACAAAAGTGAAACATTTCTTTTAGCCTTTTCGCATGAAAACAGGGTCCAAAATCATGGGTTTTCGTTCAGCAGTGGAAGTAGGAGGCGCGCTCTACAATAGGCAAGGGTTTTCAAGTCTGCAAGTACGTTTTAAGCTGAGTTCCATGAACATTGTCCAAAATCATGTTTTAACAAAATCCACAATGCGACCAGTTCAGCATATGAGAGGAGACACTGTTTGAGTGTAACAAACGTGAAACATTTCTTTTAGCCTTTTCGCATGAAAACAGGGTCCAAAATCATGGGTTTTCGTTCAGCAGTGGAAGTAGGAGGCGCGCTCTACAATAGGCAAGGGTTTTCAAGTCTGCAAGTACGTTTTAAGCTGAGTTCCATGAACATTGTCCAAAATCATGTTTTAACCAAAATCCACAATGCGACCAGTTCAGCATATGAGAGGAGACACTGTTTGAGTGTAACAAACGTGAAACATTTCTTTTAGCCTTTTTGCTTGAAAACAGGGTCCAAAATCATGGGTTTTCGTTCAGCAGTGGAAGTAGGAGGCGCGCTCTACAATAGGCAAGGGTTTTCAAGTCTGCAAGTACGTTTTAAGCTGAGTTCCATGAACATTGTCCAAAATCATGTTTTAACCAAAATCCACAATGCGACCAGTTCAGCATATGAGAGGAGACACTGTTTGAGTGTAACAAAAGTGAAACATTTCTTTTAGCCTTTTCTTATGAAAACAGGGTCCAAAATCATGGGTTTTCGTTCAGCAGTGGAAGTAGGAGGCGCGCTCTACAATAGGCAAGGGTTTTCAAGTCTGCAAGTACGTTTTTAAGCTGAGTTCCATGAACATTGTCCAAAATCATGTTTTAACCAAAATCCACAATGCGACCAGTTCAGCATATGAGAGGAGACACTGTTTGAGTGTAACAAACGTGAAACATTTCTTTTAGCCTTTTCGCATGAAAACAGGGTCCAAAATCATGGGTTTTCGTTCAGCAGTGGAAGTAGGAGGCGCGCTCTACAATAGGCAAGGGTTTTCAAGTCTGCAAGTACGTTTTAAGCTGAGTTCCATGAACATTGTCCAAAATCATGTTTTAACCAAAATCCACAATGCGACCAGTTCAGCATATGAGAGGAGACACTGTTTGAGTGTAACAAACGTGAAACATTTCTTTTAGCCTTTTCGCATGAAAACAGGGTCCAAAATCATGGGTTTTCGTTCAGCAGTGGAAGTAGGAGGCGCGCTCTACAATAGGCAAGGGTTTTCAAGTCTGCAAGTACGTTTTAAGCTGAGTTCCATGAACATTGTCCAAAATCATGTTTTAACCAAAATCCACAATGCGACCAGTTCAGCATATGAGAGGAGACACTGTTTGAGTGTAACAAACGTGAAACATTTCTTTTAGCCTTTTCGCATGAAAACAGGGTCCAAAATCATGGGTTTTCGTTCAGCAGTGGAAGTAGGAGGCGCGCTCTACAATAGGCAAGGGTTTTCAAGTCTGCAAGTACGTTTTAAGCTGAGTTCCATGAACATTGTCCAAAATCATGTTTTAACCAAAATCCACAATGCGACCAGTTCAGCATATGAGAGGAGACACTGTTTGAGTGTAACAAACGTGAAACATTTCTTTTAGCCTTTTCGCATGAAAACAGGGTCCAAAATCATGGGTTTTCGTTCAGCAGTGGAAGTAGGAGGCGCGCTCTACAATAGGCAAGGGTTTTCAAGTCTGCAAGTACGTTTTAAGCTGAGTTCCATGAACATTGTCCAAAATCATGTTTTAACCAAAATCCACAATGCGACCAGTTCAGCATATGAGAGGAGACACTGTTTGAGTGTAACAAACGTGAAACATTTCTTTTAGCCTTTTCGCATGAAAACAGGGTCCAAAATCATGGGTTTTCGTTCAGCAGTGGAAGTAGGAGGCGCGCTCTACAATAGGCAAGGGTTTTCAAGTCTGCAAGTACGTTTTAAGCTGAGTTCCATGAACATTGTCCAAAATCATGTTTTAACCAAAATCCACAATGCGACCAGTTCAGCATATGAGAGGAGACACTGTTTGAGTGTAACAAACGTGAAACATTTCTTTTAGCCTTTTCGCATGAAAACAGGGTCCAAAATCATGGGTTTTCGTTCAGCAGTGGAAGTAGGAGGCGCGCTCTACAATAGGCAAGGGTTTTCAAGTCTGCAAGTACGTTTTAAGCTGAGTTCCATGAACATTGTCCAAAATCATGTTTTAACCAAAATCCACAATGCGACCAGTTCAGCATATGAGAGGAGACACTGTTTGAGTGTAACAAACGTGAAACATTTCTTTTAGCCTTTTCGCATGAAAACAGGGTCCAAAATCATGGGTTTTCGTTCAGCAGTGGAAGTAGGAGGCGCGCTCTACAATAGGCAAGGGTTTTCAAGTCTGCAAGTACGTTTTAAGCTGAGTTCCATGAACATTGTCCAAAATCATGTTTTAACCAAAATCCACAATGCGACCAGTTCAGCATATGAGAGGAGACACTGTTTGAGTGTAACAAACGTGAAACATTTCTTTTAGCCTTTTCGCATGAAAACAGGGTCCAAAATCATGGGTTTTCGTTCAGCAGTGGAAGTAGGAGGCGCGCTCTACAATAGGCAAGGGTTTTCAAGTCTGCAAGTACGTTTTAAGCTGAGTTCCATGAACATTGTCCAAAATCATGTTTTAACCAAAATCCACAATGCGACTAGTTCAGCATATGAGAGGAGACACTGTTTGAGTGTAACAAAAGTGAAACATTTCTTTTAGCCTTTTCTTATGAAAACAGGGTCCAAAATCATGGGTTTTCGTTCAGCAGTGGAAGTAGGAGGCGCGCTCTACAATAGGCAAGGGTTTTCAAGTCTGCAAGTACGTTTTAAGCTGAGTTCCATGAACATTGTCCAAAATCATGTTTTAACCAAAATCCACAATGCGACCAGTTCAGCATATGAGAGGAGACACTGTTTGAGTGTAACAAACGTGAAACATTTCTTTTAGCCTTTTCGCATGAAAACAGGGTCCAAAATCATGGGTTTTCGTTCAGCAGTGGAAGTAGGAGGCGCGCTCTACAATAGGCAAGGGTTTTCAAGTCTGCAAGTACGTTTTAAGCTGAGTTCCATGAACATTGTCCAAAATCATGTTTTAACCAAAATCCACAATGCGACCAGTTCAGCATATGAGAGGAGACACTGTTTGAGTGTAACAAAAGTGAAACATTTCTTTTAGCCTTTTCTTATGAAAACAGGGTCCAAAATCATGGGTTTTCGTTCAGCAGTGGAAGTAGGAGGCGCGCTCTACAATAGGCAAGGGTTTTCAAGTCTGCAAGTACGTTTTAAGCTGAGTTCCATGAACATTGTCCAAAATCATGTTTTAAGCCAAAATCCACAATGCGACCAGTTCAGCATATGAGAGGAGACACTGTTTGAGTGTAACAAACGTGAAACATTTCTTTTAGCCTTTTCGCATGAAAACAGGGTCCAAAATCATGGGTTTTCGTTCAGCAGTGGAAGTAGGAGGCGCGCTCTACAATAGGCAAGGGTTTTCAAGTCTGCAAGTACGTTTTAAGCTGAGTTCCATGAACATTGTCCAAAATCATGTTTTAACCAAAATCCACAATGCGACCAGTTCAGCATATGAGAGGAGACACTGTTTGAGGAAAATATTTTAGACCCTTTTCATACAAAATGAAAATATTATTCTTTTTTATAAAGAACTTTGTATCCCTTCATATGCCGAACTAGTTGCATTGTGGATTTTGCCTAAAACATGATTTTAGACAATATTCATTGAAAAAAGCTTTTAAAAAATCACATGAAAAATATATTTTAGACCCTTTTCATGCAAAATGTATAACAAATATTTTTCTTGTTTGTTATAAAGAACTTTGTATCCCTTCATATGCCGAACTAGTTGCATTGTGGACTTTGCCTAAAACATGATTTTAGACAATATTCATTGAAAAAGCTTTTTAAAAAATCACATTGGAAAAAAATATTTTAGACCCTTTTCATGCAAAATGAATTTTTTTTTTTCTTGTTTGTTATAAAGAACTTTGTATCCCTTCATATGCCGAACTAGTTGCATTGTGGATTTTGCCTAAAACATGATTTTAGAAAATATTCATTGAAAAAAGCTTTTAAAAAAACACATTTGAAAACCATTGCATGTTGTATTCTACATATGTCCTTCTAGTGCTGAACGTTAAAAAAATATTTTAGACCCTTTTCATGCAAAATGTATAAAAATTTTTTCTCGTTTGTTATAAAGAACTTTGTATCCCTTCATATGCGAACTAGTTGCATTGTGGATTTTGCCTAAAACATGATTTTAGACAATATTCATTGAAAAAAGCTTTTAAAAAAATCACATTAGAAAAACCATTGTATGTTGTATTCTACATATGTCCTTCTAGTGCTGAACGTTTGAAAAAAATATTTTAGACCCTTTTCATGCAAAATGTGTAAAAATATTTTTCTCGTTTTTTAATTAAAAAAACTTTGTATCCCTTCATATGCCGAACTAGTTTTATTTTGGATTTTGCCTAAAACATGATTTTAGAAAATGTTAATGGAAAACATTTTTTTTAATCACATTTGAAAACCCTTGTATGTTGAATTATACATATGTCCTTCTAGTGCTGAACGTAAAAAAAATATTTTAGACCCATTTCATGCAAAATGTGTAAAAAATATTTTTCTTGTTTTTATAAAAAAACGTTGTATCCCTTCATATGCCGAACTAGTTGCATTGTGGATTTTGCCTAAAGCATGATTTTAGACAATATTCATTGAAAAAAGCTTTTAAAAAATCACATAAAAAAAAAATTTTAGACCCTTTCATGCAAAATGTATAAAAATATTTGTATTGTTTGTTATAAAGAACTTTGTATCCCTTCATATGCCGAACTAGTTGCATTGTGGACTTTGCCTAAAACATGATTTTAGAAAATATTCATTGAAAAAAGCTTTTTAATAAATCACATTTGAAAATAATATTTTAGACCCTTTTCATGCAAAATTTAAAAAAAATCTTCTTTGTTATAAAGAACTTTGTATCCCTTCATATGCCGAACAAGTTGCATTGTGGATTTTGCCTAAAACATGATTTTAGAAAATATTCATTGAAAAACTTTTAAATTCACATTTGAAAAAAATATTTTAGACCCTTTTCATGCAAAATGTAAAAAAAATATTTTTCTCGTTTGTTATAAAGAACTTTGTATCCCTTCATATGCCGAACTAGTTGCATTGTGGATTTTGCCTAAAACATGATTTTAGAAAATAATCATTTAAAAAAGCTTTTTAAAAATCACATTAGAAAAAAATATATTTTAGACCCTTTTCATTAAAAAAAAATGTATATATATTTCTCTTGTTATAAAGAACTTTGTATCCCTTCATATGCCGAACTAGTTGCATTGTGGATTTTGCCTAAAACATTATTTTAGACAATATTCATTGAAAAAAGCTTTTAAAAAATCACATTTGAAAAAAATATTTTAGACCCTTTTCATGCAAAATGTATAAAAATTTTTTTTTCTTGTTTGTTATAAAGAACTTTGTATCCCTTCATATGCCGAACTAGTTGCATTGTGGACTTTGCCTAAAACATGATTTTAGACAATATTCATTGAAAAAAGCTTTTTAAAAAATCACATTGGAAAAAAATATTTTAGACCCTTTTCATGCAAAATGTAAATTTTTTTTATTTTCTCGTTTGTTATAAAGAACTTTGTATCCCTTCATATGCCGAACTAGTTGCATTGTGGATTTTGCCTAAAACATGATTTTAGAAAATATTCATTGAAAAAAGCTTTTTAAAAAAATCACATTTGAAAAACCATTGCATGTTGAATTCTACATATGTCCTTCTAGTGCTGAACGTTAAAAAAAATATTTTAGACCCTTTTCATGCAAAATGTATAAAAAATATTTTTCTCGTTTTTTATAAAAGAACTTTGTATCCCTTCATATGCGAACTAGTTGCATTGTGGATTTTGCCTAAAACATGATTTTAGAAAATAATCATTTGAAAAAAGCTTTTTAAAAAATCACATTAGAAAAAAATATTTTAGACCATTTTCATGCAAAATGAAAAATATATATTCTTCTTTGTTATAAAGAACTTTGTATCCCTTCATATGCCGAACTAGTTGCATTGTGGATTTTGCCTAAAACATGATTTTAGAAAATATTCATTGAAAAAAGCTTTTAAAAAATCACATTTGAAAAAAATATTTTAGACCCTTTTCATGCAAAATGTATAAAAAAATATTTGTCTTTTTGTTATAAAGAACTTTGTATCCCTTCATATGCCGAACTAGTTGCATTGTGGACTTTGCCTAAAACATGATTTTAGACAATATTCATTGAAAAAAGCTTTTAAAAAATCACATTGGAAAAAAATATTTTAGACCCTTTTCATGCAAAATGAAAAAAATATTTTTTCTTGTTTGTTATAAAGAACTTTGTATCCCTTCATATGCGAACTAGTTGCATTGTGGATTTTGCCTAAAACATGATTTTAGACAATATTCATTGAAAAAAGCTTTTAAAAAAACACATTTGAAAACCATTGCATGTTGTATTCTACATATGTCCTTCTAGTGCTGAACGTTAAAAAAATATTTTAGACCCTTTTCATGCAAAATGTATAAAAATATTTTTCTCGTTTTTATAAAAAACTTTGTATCCCTTCATATGCCGAACTAGTTGCATTGTGGATTTTGCCTAAAACATGATTTTAGAAAATATTTCATTTTTTTAAATGAAAACCCTTGTATTTGAATTCACATATGTCCTTCTAGTGCTGCGAAAAAAATATTTTAGACCCTTTTCATGCAAAATGTAAAAAAAAAATTTTCTTCTTTGTTATAAAGAACTTTGTATCCCTTCATATGCCGAACTAGTTGCATTGTGGATTTTGCCTAAAACATGATTTTAGAAAATATTCATTGAAAAAAGCTTTTTAAAAAATCACATTTGAAAAAAAATATTTTAGACCCTTTTCATGCAAAATGAAAAAAAATATTTTTTCTTGTTTGTTATAAAGAACTTTGTATCCCTTCATATGCCGAACTAGTTGCATTGTGGATTTTGCCTAAAACATGATTTTAGAAAATATTCATTGAAAAAAGCTTTTTAAAAAATCACATTAGAAAAAAATATTTTAGACCATTTTCATAAAAAATAAAAATAATAATATTCTTTGTTATAAAGAACTTTGTATCCCTTCATATGCCGAACTAGTTGCATTGTGGATTTTGCCTAAAACATGATTTTAGAAAATATTCATTGAAAAAAGCTTTTAAAAAAATCACATTTGAAAAAATATTTTAGACCCTTTTCATGCAAAATGTATAAAAAATATTTTTCTCGTTTGTTATAAAGAACTTTGTATCCCTTCATATGCGAACTAGTTGCATTGTGGATTTTGCCTAAAACATGATTTTAGACAATATTCATTGAAAAAAGCTTTTTAAAAAATGACATTTGAAAAAAATATTTTAGACCCTTTTCATGCAAAATGTATAAAAAATATTTTTCTCCTTTTTTATAAAAAAACGTTGTATCCCTTCATATGCCGAACTACTTTTATTGTGGATTTTGCCTAAAACATGATTTTAGACAATATTCATAGAAAAAAGCTTTAAAAAAATCAAATTTGAAAACCATTGCATGTTGTATTCTACATATGTCCTTCTAGTGCTGAACGTTAAAAAAATATTTTAGATCCTTTTCATGCAAAATGTGTAAAAAATATTTTTCTCGTTTTTTATAAAAAAACGTTGTATCCCTTCATATGCCAAACTAGTTGCATTGTGGATTTTGCCTAAAACATGATTTTAGAACATGTTAATGGAAAACATGTTTTTTTTAAATCACATTTGAAAACCCTTGTATGTTGAATTGTACATATGTCCTTCTAGTGCTGAACGTTAAAAAAATATTTTAGACCTTTTTCATGCAAAATGTATAAAAAATATTTTTCTCGTTTGTTATAAAGAACTTTGTATCCCTTCATATGCGAACTAGTTGCATTGTGGATTTTGCCTAAAACATGATTTTAGAAAATATTCATTGAAAAAAGCTTTTAAAAAAACACATTTGAAAACCATTGCATGTTGTATTCTACATATGTCCTTCTAGTGCTGAACGTTAAAAAAAATATTTTAGACCCTTTTCATGCAAAATGTATAAAAAATATTTTTCTCGTTTGTTATAAAGAACTTTGTATCCCTTCATATGCGAACTAGTTGCATTGTGGATTTTGCCTAAAACATGATTTTAGACAATATTCATTGAAAAAAGCTTTTAAAAAAATCACGTTAGAAAAACCATTGTATGTTGTATTCTACATATGTCCTTCTAGTGCTGAACGTTTGAAAAAATATTTTAGACCCTTTTCATGCAAAATGTGTAAAAAATATTTTTCTCGTTTTTTATTTTAAAAAAACTTTGTATCCCTTCATATGCCGAACTAGTTTTATTTTGGATTTTGCCTAAAACATGATTTTAGAAAATGTTAATGGAAAACATTTTTTTAAATCACATTTGAAAACCCTTGTATGTTGAATTGTACATATGTCCTTCTAGTGCTGAACGTTAAAAAAATATTTTAGACCCTTTTCATGCAAAATGTGTAAAAAATATTTTTCTTGTTTTTTATAAAAAAACGTTGTATCCCTTCATATGCCGAACTAGTTGCATTGTGGATTTTGCCTAAAACATGATTTTAGACAATATTCATTGAAAAAAGCTTTTTAAAAAATCACATAAAAAAAAATATTTTAGACCCTTTCATGCAAAATGTATAAAAAATATTTGTATTGTTTGTTATAAAGAACTTTGTATCCCTTCATATGCCGAACTAGTTGCATTGTGGACTTTGCCTAAAACATGATTTTAGACAATATTCATTGAAAAAAGCTTTTTAAAAAATCACATTGGAAAAAAAATATTTTAGACCCTTTTCATGCAAAATGAAAATTTTTTTTTCTTGTTTGTTATAAAGAACTTTGTATCCCTTCATATGCCGAACTAGTTGCATTGTGGATTTTGCCTAAAACATGATTTTAGAAAATATTCATTGAAAAAAGCTTTTAAAAAAAACACATTTGAAAACCATTGCATGTTGTATTCTACATATGTCCTTCTAGTGCTGAACGTTAAAAAAATATTTTAGACCCTTTTCATGCAAAATGTATAAAAAATATTTTTCTCGTTTGTTATAAAGAACTTTGTATCCCTTCATATGCGAACTAGTTGCATTGTGGATTTTGCCTAAAACATGATTTTAGACAATATTCATTGAAAAAAGCTTTTAAAAAAATCACATTAGAAAAACCATTGTATGTTGTATTCTACATATGTCCTTCTAGTGCTGAACGTTTGAAAAAAATATTTTAGACCCTTTTCATGCAAAATGTGTAAAAAATATTTTTCTCGTTTTTTTATTTAAAAAAACTTTGTATCCCTTCATATGCCGAACTAGTTTTATTTTGGATTTTGCCTAAAACATGATTTTAGAAAATGTTAATGGAAAACATTTTTTTTAATCACATTTGAAAACCCTTGTATGTTGAATTATACATATGTCCTTCTAGTGCTGAACGTAAAAAAATATTTTAGACCCATTTCATGCAAAATGTGTAAAAATATTTTTCTTGTTTTTATAAAAAAACGTTGTATCCCTTCATATGCCGAACTAGTTGCATTGTGGATTTTGCCTAAAACATGATTTTAGACAATATTCATTGAAAAAAGCTTTTTAAAAAATCACATAAAAAAAAATATTTTAGACCCTTTCATGCAAAATGTATAAAAAATATTTGTATTGTTTGTTATAAAGAACTTTGTATCCCTTCATATGCCGAACTAGTTGCATTGTGGACTTTGCCTAAAACATGATTTTAGACAATATTCATTGAAAAAAGCTTTTTAAAAAATCACATTGGAAAAAAATATTTTAGACCCTTTTCATGCAAAATGAAAAAAATTTTTTTTCTTGTTTGTTATAAAGAACTTTGTATCCCTTCATATGCCGAACTAGTTGCATTGTGGATTTTGCCTAAAACATGATTTTAGAAAATATTCATTGAAAAAAGCTTTTAAAAAAAACACATTTGAAAACCATTGCATGTTGTATTCTACATATGTCCTTCTAGTGCTGAACGTTAAAAAAATATTTTAGACCCTTTTCATGCAAAATGTATAAAAAATATTTTTCTCGTTTGTTATAAAGAACTTTGTATCCCTTCATATGCGAACTAGTTGCATTGTGGATTTTGCCTAAAACATGATTTTAGACAATATTCATTGAAAAAAGCTTTTTAAAAAATGACATTTGAAAAAAATATTTTAGACCCTTTTCATGCAAAATGTATAAAAAATATTTTTCTCCTTTTTTATAAAAAAACGTTGTATCCCTTCATATGCCGAACTACTTTTATTGTGGATTTTGCCTAAAACATGATTTTAGACAATATTCATTGAAAAAAGCTTTAAAAAAATCAAATTTGAAAACCATTGCATGTTGTATTCTACATATGTCCTTCTAGTGCTGAACGTTAAAAAAATATTTTAGATCCTTTTCATGCAAAATGTGTAAAAATATTTTCTGCGTTTTTTATAAAAACGTTGTATCCCTTTCATATGCCAAACTAGTTGCATTGTGGATTTTGCCTAAAACATGATTTTAGAACATGTTAATGGAAAACATGTTTTTTTAAATCACATTTGAAAACCCTTGTATGTTGAATTGTACATATGTCCTTCTAGTGCTGAACGTTAAAAAAATATTTTAGACCTTTTTCATGCAAAATGTATAAAAAATATTTTTCTCGTTTGTTATAAAGAACTTTGTATCCCTTCATATGCGAACTAGTTGCATTGTGGATTTTGCCTAAAACATGATTTTAGAAAATATTCATTGAAAAAAGCTTTTAAAAAAACACATTTGAAAACCATTGCATGTTGTATTCTACATATGTCCTTCTAGTGCTGAACGTTAAAAAAATATTTTAGACCCTTTTCATGCAAAATGTATAAAAATATTTTTCTCGTTTGTTATAAAGAACTTTGTATCCCTTCATATGCGAACTAGTTGCATTGTGGATTTTGCCTAAAACATGATTTTAGACAATATTCATTGAAAAAAGCTTTTAAAAAAATCACGTTAGAAAAACCATTGTATGTTGTATTCTACATATGTCCTTCTAGTGCTGAACGTTTGAAAAAAATATTTTAGACCCTTTTCATGCAAAATGTGTAAAAAATATTTTTCTCGTTTTTTATTTTTAAAAAACTTTGTATCCCTTCATATGCCGAACTAGTTTTATTTTGGATTTTGCCTAAAACATGATTTTAGAAAATGTTAATGGAAAACATTTTTTTTAAATCACATTTGAAAACCCTTGTATGTTGAATTATACATACAGTGGGGAAAAAAAGTATTTAGTCAGCCACCAATTGTGCAAGTTCTCCCACTTAAAAAGATGAGAGAGGCCTGTAATTGTCATCATAGGTACACGTCAACTATGACAGACAAATTGAGAAAAAAAAATCCAGAAAATCCCATTGTAGGATTTTTAATGAATTTATTTGCAAATTATGGTGGAAAATAAGTATTTGGTCACCTACAAACAAGCAAGATTTCTGGCTCTCACAGACCTGTAACTTCTTCTTTAAGAGGCTCCTCTGTCCTCCACTCGTTACCCGTATTAATGGCACCTGTTTGAACTTGTTATCAGTATAAAAGACACCTGTCCACAACCTCAAACAGTCACACTCCAAACTTCACAATGGCCAAGACCAAAGAGCTGTCAAAGGACACCAAAAACAAAATTGTAGACCTGCACCAGGCTGGGAAGACTGAATCTGCAATAGGTAAGCAGCTTGGTTTGAAGAAATCAACTGTGGGAGCAATTATTAGGAAATGGAAGACATACAAGACCACTGATAATCTCACTCGATCTGGGGCTCCACGCAAGATCTCACCCCGTGGGGTCAAAATGATCACAAGAACGGTGAGCAAAAATCCCAGAACCACACGGGGGGACCTAGTGAATGACCTGCAGAGAGCTGGGACCAAAGTAACAAAGCCAACCATCAGTAACACACTACGCCGCCAGGGACTCAAATCCTGCAGTGCGAGACGTGTCCCCCTGCTTAAGCCAATACATGTCCAGGCCCGTCTGAAGTGCATTTGGATGATCCAGAAGAGGATTGGGAGAATGTCATATGGTCAGATGAAACCAAAATATAACTTTTTGGTAAAAACTCAACTCGTCATGTTTGGAGGACAAAGAATGGTGAGTTGCATCCAAAGAACACCATACCTACTGTGAAGCATGGGGTTGGAAACATCATGCTTTGGGGCTGTTTTTCTGCAAAGGGACCAGGACGACTGATCCGTGTAAAGGAAAGAATGAATGGGGCCATGTATCGTGAGATTTTGAGTGAAACCCTCCTTCCATCAGCAAGGGCATTGAAGATGAAACGTGGCTGGGTCTTTCAGCATGACAATGATCCCAAACACACCGCCCGGGCAACGAAGGAGTGGCTTCGTAAGAAGCATTTCAAGGTCCTGGAGTGGCCTAGCCAGTCTCCAGATCTCAACCCCATAGAAAATCTTTGGAGGGAGTTGAAAGTCTGTGTTGCCCAGCGACAGCCCCCAAAACATCACTGCTCTAGAGGAGATCTGCATGGAGGAATGGGCCAAAATACCAGCAACAGTGTGTGAAAACCTTGTGAAGACTTACAGAAAACGTTTGACCTGTGTCATTGCCAACAAAGGGTATATAACAAAGTATTGAGAAACTTTTGTTATTGACCAAATACTTATTTTCCACCATCATATGCCAATAAATTCATTAAAAATCCTACAATGTGATTTTCTGGATTTTTTTTCCTCATTTTGTCTGTCATAGTTGACGTGTACCTATGATGAAAATTACAGGCCTCTCTCATCTTTTTAAGTGGGAGAACTTGCACAATTGGTGGCTGACTAAATACTTTTTTCCCCCACTGTATGTCCTTCTAGTGCTGAACGTAAAAAAAAATATTTTAGACCCATTTCATGCAAAATGTGTAAAAAATATTTTTCTTGTTTTTTATAAAAAAACGTTGTATCCCTTCATATGCCGAACTAGTTGCATTGTGGATTTTGCCTAAAACATGATTTTAGACAATATTCATTGAAAAAAGCTTTTTAAAAAATCACATAAAAAAAATATTTTAGACCCTTTCATGCAAAATGTATAAAAAATATTTGTATTGTTTGTTATAAAGAACTTTGTATCCCTTCATATGCCGAACTAGTTGCATTGTGGACTTTGCCTAAAACATGATTTTAGACAATATTCATTGAAAAAAGCTTTTTAAAAAATCACATTGGAAAAAAATATTTTAGACCCTTTTCATGCAAAATGAATTTTTTTTTTCTTGTTTGTTATAAAGAACTTTGTATCCCTTCATATGCCGAACTAGTTGCATTGTGGATTTTGCCTAAAACATGATTTTAGAAAATATTCATTGAAAAAAGCTTTTAAAAAAAACACATTTGAAAACCATTGCATGTTGTATTCTACATATGTCCTTCTAGTGCTGAACGTTAAAAAAATATTTTAGACCCTTTTCATGCAAAATGTATAAAAAATATTTTTTTCGTTTGTTATAAAGAACTTTGTATCCCTTCATATGCGAACTAGTTGCATTGTGGATTTTGCCTAAAACATGATTTTAGACAATATTCATTGAAAAAAGCTTTTAAAAAAATCACATTAGAAAAACCATTGTATGTTGTATTCTACATATGTCCTTCTAGTGCTGAACGTTTGAAAAAAATATTTTAGACCCTTTTCATGCAAAATGTGTAAAAAATATTTTTCTCGTTTTTTATTTAAAAAAAACTTTGTATCCCTTCATATGCCGAACTAGTTTTATTTTGGATTTTGCCTAAAACATGATTTTAGAAAATGTTAATGGAAAACATTTTTTTTAATCACATTTGAAAACCCTTGTATGTTGAATTATACATATGTCCTTCTAGTGCTGAACGTAAAAAAAATATTTTAGACCCATTTCATGCAAAATGTGTAAAAAATATTTTTCTTGTTTTTTATAAAAAAACGTTGTATCCCTTCATATGCCGAACTAGTTGCATTGTGGATTTTGCCTAAAACATGATTTTAGACAATATTCATTGAAAAAAGCTTTTTAAAAAATCACATAAAAAAAAATATTTTAGACCCTTTCATGCAAAATGTATAAAAAATATTTGTATTGTTTGTTATAAAGAACTTTGTATCCCTTCATATGCCGAACTAGTTGCATTGTGGACTTTGCCTAAAACATGATTTTAGACAATATTCATTGAAAAAAGCTTTTAAAAAAAAACACATTTGAAAACCATTGCATGTTGTATTCTACATATGTCCTTCTAGTGCTGAACGTTAAAAAAATATTTTAGACCCTTTTCATGCAAAATGTATAAAAAATATTTTTCTCGTTTGTTATAAAGAACTTTGTATCCCTTCATATGCGAACTAGTTGCATTGTGGATTTTGCCTAAAACATGATTTTAGAAAATATTCATTGAAAAAAGCTTTTAAAAAAAACACATTTGAAAACCATTGCATGTTGTATTCTACATATGTCCTTCTAGTGCTGAACGTTAAAAAAATATTTTAGACCCTTTTCATGCAAAATGTATAAAAAATATTTTTCTCGTTTTTTATAAAAAAACTTTGTATCCCTTCATATGCCAAACTAGTTGCATTGTGGATTTTGCCTAAAACATGATTTTAGAAAATGTTAATGGAAAACATTTTTTTTTAATCACATTTGAAAACCCTTGTATGTTGAATTGTACATATGTCCTTCTAGTGCTGAACGTTAAAAAAATATTTTAGACCTTTTTCATGCAAAATGTATAAAAAATATTTTTCTCGTTTGTTATAAAGAACTTTGTATCCCTTCATATGCCGAACTAGTTGCATTGTGGATTTTGCCTAAAACATGATTTTAGAAAATATTCATTGAAAAAAGCTTTTAAAAAATCACATTTGAAAAAAATATTTTAGACCCTTTTCATGCAAAATGAAAAAATATATTTTTCTTCTTTGTTATAAAGAACTTTGTATCCCTTCATATGCCGAACTATTTAAATTGTGGATTTTGCCTAAAACATGATTTTAGAAAATAATCATTGAAAAAAGCTTTTTAAAAAATCACATTAGAAAAAAATATTTTAGACCATTTTCATAAAAAAAAAAAAAATATTTGTTATAAAGAACTTTGTATCCCTTCATATGCCGAACTAGTTCCATTGTGGATTTTGCCTAAAACATGATTTTAGAAAATATTCATTGAAAAAAGCTTTTAAAAAAATCACATTGGAAAAAAATATTTTAGACCCTTTTCATGCAAAATGAAAAAAAATATATTTTTCTTGTTTGTTATAAAGAACTTTGTATCCCTTCATATGGCGAACTAGTTGCATTGTGGATTTTGCCTAAAACATGATTTTAGACAATATTCATTGAAAAAAGCTTTTAAAAACATTACATCAACATATGTCTCTAGTGCTGAACGTAAAAATATTTTAGACCCTTTTCATGCAAAATGTATAAAAAATATTTTTCTTGTTTGTTATAAAGAACTTTGTATCCCTTCATATGCCGAACTAGTTGCATTGTGGATTTTGCCTAAAACATGATTTTAGACAATATTCATTGAAAAAAGCTTTTTAAAAAATCACATTTGAAAACCATTGTATGTTGTATTCTACATATGTCCTTCTAGTGCTGAACGTAAAAAAATATTTTAGACCCTTTTCATGCAAAATGTGTAAAAAATATTTTTCTCGTTTTATTAAAAAAAACTTTGTATCCCTTCATATGCCGAACTAGTTGCATTGTGGATTTTGCCTAAAACATGATTTTAGACAATATTCATTGAAAAAAGCTTTTTAAAAAAATCACATTTGAAAAAAATATTTTAGACCCTTTTCATGCAAAATGTAAAAAAATATTTTTCTTGTTTGTTATAAAGAACTTTGTATCCCTTCATATGCCGAACTAGTTGCATTGTGGATTTTGCCTAAAACATGATTTTAGAAAATAATCATTTAAAAAAGCTTTTTAAAAAATCACATTAGAAAAAAAATATTTTAGACCATTTTCATGCAAAATGAAAAATAATATATTTCTTTTGTTATAAAGAACTTTGTATCCCTTCATATGCCGAACTAGTTGCATTGTGGATTTTGCCTAAAACATGATTTTAGAAAATATTCATTGAAAAAAGCTTTTAAAAAAATCACATTTGAAAAAAATATTTTAGACCCTTTTCATGCAAAATGTATAAAAAATATTTTTCTTGTTTGTTATAAAGAACTTTGTATCCCTTCATATGCCGAACTAGTTGCATTGTGGACTTTGCCTAAAACATGATTTTAGACAATATTCATTGAAAAAAGCTTTTTAAAAAATCACATTGGAAAAAAATATTTTAGACCCTTTTCATGCAAAATGTAAATATTTTTTTTCTTGTTTGTTATAAAGAACTTTGTATCCCTTCATATGCCGAACTAGTTGCATTGTGGATTTTGCCTAAAACATGATTTTAGAAAATATTCATTGAAAAAAGCTTTTAAAAAAACACATTTGAAAACCATTGCATGTTGTATTCTACATATGTCCTTCTAGTGCTGAACGTTAAAAAAATATTTTAGACCCTTTTCATGCAAAATGTATAAAAAATATTTTTCTCGTTTGTTATAAAGAACTTTGTATCCCTTCATATGCGAAACTAGTTGCATTGTGGATTTTGCCTAAAACATGATTTTAGACAATATTCATTGAAAAAAGCTTTTAAAAAATCACATTAGAAAAACCATTGTATGTTGTATTCTACATATGTCCTTCTAGTGCTGAACGTTTGAAAAAAATATTTTAGACCCTTTTCATGCAAAATGTGTAAAAAATATTTTTCTCGTTTTTTAATTTAAAAAAACGTTGTATCCCTTCATATGCCGAACTAGTTTTATTTTGGATTTTGCCTAAAACATGATTTTAGAAAATGTTAATGGAAAACATTTTTTTTAATCACATTTGAAAACCCTTGTATGTTGAATTATACATATGTCCTTCTAGTGCTGAACGTAAAAAAAATATTTTAGACCCATTTCATGCAAAATGTGTAAAAAATATTTTTCTTGTTTTTTATAAAAAAACGTTGTATCCCTTCATATGCCGAACTAGTTGCATTGTGGATTTTGCCTAAAACATGATTTTAGACAATATTCATTGAAAAAAGCTTTTTAAAAAATGACATTTGAAAAAAATATTTTAGACCCTTTTCATGCAAAATGAAAAAAAATATTTTTCTTGTTTGTTATAAAGAACTTTGTATCCCTTCATATGCCGAACTAGTTGCATTGTGGAATTTGCCTAAAACATGATTTTAGAAAATAATCATTTAAAAAAGCTTTTTAAAAAATCACATTAGAAAAAAATATTTTAGACCATTTTCATAAAAAATAAAAATAATAATATTATTTGTTATAAAGAACTTTGTATCCCTTCATATGCCGAACTAGTTGCATTGTGGATTTTGCCTAAAACATGATTTTAGAAAATATTCATTGAAAAAAGCTTTTTAAAAAATCACATTTGAAAAATATATTTTAGACCCTTTTCATGCAAAATGTATAAAAAATATTTTTCTTGTTTGTTATAAAGAACTTTGTATCCCTTCATATGCCGAACTAGTTGCATTGTGGACTTTGCCTAAAACATGATTTTAGACAATATTCATTGAAAAAAGCTTTTTAAAAAAATCACATTGGAAAAAAATATTTTAGACCCTTTTCATGCAAAATGAAAAACATTTTTTTTTCTTGTTTGTTATAAAGAACTTTGTATCCCTTCATATGCCGAACTAGTTGCATTGTGGATTTTGCCTAAAACATGATTTTAGAAAATATTCATTGAAAAAAGCTTTTAAAAAAACACATTTGAAAACCATTGCATGTTGTATTCTACATATGTCCTTCTAGTGCTGAACGTTAAAAAAATATTTTAGACCCTTTTCATGCAAAATGTATAAAAAATATTTTTCTCGTTTGTTATAAAGAACTTTGTATCCCTTCATATGCGAAATAGTTGCATTGTGGATTTTGCCTAAAACATGATTTTAGACAATATTCATTGAAAAAAGCTTTTAAAAAAATCACATTAGAAAAACCATTGTATGTTGTATTCTACATATGTCCTTCTAGTGCTGAACGTTTGAAAAAAATATTTTAGACCCTTTTCATGCAAAATGTGTAAAAAATATTTTTCTCGTTTTTTAATTTAAAAAAACGTTGTATCCCTTCATATGCCGAACTAGTTTTATTTTGGATTTTGCCTAAAACATGATTTTAGAAAATGTTAATGGAAAACATTTTTTTTTAATCACATTTGAAAACCCTTGTATGTTGAATTATACATATGTCCTTCTAGTGCTGAACGTAAAAAAAATATTTTAGACCCATTTCATGCAAAATGTGTAAAAAATATTTTTCTTGTTTTTTATAAAAAAACGTTGTATCCCTTCATATGCCGAACTAGTTGCATTGTGGATTTTGCCTAAAACATGATTTTAGACAATATTCATTGAAAAAAGCTTTTTAAAAAATGACATTTGAAAAAAATATTTTAGACCCTTTTCATGCAAAATGTATAAAAAATATTTTTCTCTGTTTGTTATAAAAAAACTTTGTATCCCTTCATATGCCGAACTAGTTGCATTGTGGACTTTGCCTAAAACATGATTTTAGACAATATTCATTGAAAAAAGCTTTAAAAAAATCAAATTTGAAACCATTGCATGTTGTATTCTACATATGTCCTTCTAGTCTGACGTTAAAAAAATATTTTAGACCCTTTTCATGCAAAATGTGTAAAAATATTTTTTCTCGTTTTTTATAAAGAACGTTTGTATCCCTTCATATGCCGAACTAGTTGCATTGTGGATTTTGCCTAAAACATGATTTTAGAACATGTTAATTGAAAAATTTTTTTTTAAATCACATTTGAAAACCCTTGTATGTTGAATTGTACATATGTCCTTCTAGTGCTGAACGTTAAAAAAATATTTTAGACCTTTTTCATGCAAAATGTATAAAAAATATTTTTCTCGTTTGTTATAAAGAACTTTGTATCCCTTCATATGCGAACTAGTTGCATTGTGGATTTTGCCTAAAACATGATTTTAGAAAATATTCATTGAAAAAAGCTTTTAAAAAAATCACATTTGAAAACCATTGTATGTTGTATTCTACATATGTCCTTCTAGTGCTGAACGTTAAAAAAATATTTTAGACCCTTTTCATGCAAAATGTGTAAAAAATATTTTTCTCCTTTTTTTATAAAAAAACTTTGTATCCCTTCATATGCCGAACTAGTTTTATTGTGGATTTTGCCTAAAACATGATTTTAGAAAATATTAATGAAAACATTGAACAGAAAAGCTTTTTAAATTATCACATTTGAAGTAAAAAAATATTTTAGACCCATTTTCATGCAAAATATTAAAAAAAATATTTTTGTTTTATAAAGAACTTTGTATCCCTTCATATGCCGAACTAGTTGCATTGTGGATTTTGCCTAAAACATGATTTTAGACAATATTCATTGAAAAAAGCTTTTTAAAAAAATCACATTTGAAAAAAAATATTTTAGACCCTTTTCATGCAAAATAAAAAAAAATTTGTATTGTTTGTTATAAAGAACTTTGTTTCCCTTCATATGCCGAACTAGTTGCATTGTGGATTTTGCCTAAAACATGATTTTAGAAATATTCATTGAAAAAAGCTTTTTAAAAAATCACATTTGAAAAATAATATTTTAGACCCTTTTCATGCAAAATGTAAAAAAATATTTTTTCTTGTTTGTTATAAAGAACTTTGTATCCCTTCATATGCCGAACTAGTTGCATTGTGGATTTTGCCTAAAACATGATTTTAGAAAATATTCATTGAAAAAAATCTTTTAAAAAATCACATTTGAAAAAAATATTTTAGACCCTTTTCATGCAAAATGTGTAAAAAAAAAAAAAATTTTTCTCGTTTTTTATAAAAAAATGTTGTACCCCTTCATATGCCGAACTAGTTTTATTGTGGATTTTGCCTAAAACATGATTTTAGACAATATTCATTGAAAAAAGCTTTTTTAAAAATGACATTTGAAAAAAATATTTTAGACCCTTTTCATGCAGAATGTATAAAAAATATTTTTCTCCTTTTTTATAAAAAAACGTTGTATCCCTTCATATGCCGAACTACTTTTATTGTGGATTTTGCCTAAAACATGATTTTAGACAATATTCATTGAAAAAAGCTTTAAAAAAATCAAATTTGAAAACCATTGCATGTTGTATTCTACATATGTCCTTCTAGTGCTGAACGTTAAAAAAATATTTTAGATCCTTTTCATGCAAAATGTGTAAAAAATATTTTTCTCGTTTTTTATAAAAAAACGTTGTATCCCTTCATATGCCGAACTAGTTGCATTGTGGATTTTGCCTAAAACATGATTTTAGAACATGTTAATGGAAAACATTTTTTTTTAAAATCACATTTGAAAACCCTTGTATGTTGAATTGTACATATGTCCTTCTAGTGCTGAACGTTAAAAAAATATTTTAGACCTTTTTCATGCAAAATGTATAAAAAATATTTTTCTCGTTTGTTATAAAGAACTTTGTATCCCTTCATATGCGAACTAGTTGCATTGTGGATTTTGCCTAAAACATGATGTTAGAAAATATTCATTGAAAAAAGCTTTTTAAAAAATCACATTTGAAAACCATTGTATGTTGTATTCTACATATGTCATTCTAGTGCTGAACGTTAAAAAAATATTTTAGACCCTTTTCATGCAAAATGTATAAAAAATATTTTTCTCCTTTTTTATAAAAAAACGTTGTATCCCTTCATATGCCGAACTACTTTTATTGTGGATTTTGCCTAAAACATGATTTTAGACAATATTCATTGAAAAAAGCTTTTAAAAAAATCACATTAGAAAAACCATTGCATGTTGTATTCTACATATGTCCTTCTAGTGCTGAACGTTAAAAAAAATATTTTAGACCCTTTTCATGCAAAATGTGTAAAAATATTTTTCTCGTTTTTTATAAAAAACTTTGTATCCCTTCATATGCCGAACTAGTTGCATTTTGGATTTTGCCTAAAACATGATTTTAGAACAATGTTAATGGAAAACATTTTTTTTAAAATCACATTTGAAAACCCTTGTATGTTGAATTGTACATATGTCCTTCTAGTGCTGAACGTAAAAAAAATATTTTAGACCCTTTTCATGCAAAATGTATAAAAAATATTTTTCTCGTTTGTTATAAAGAACTTTGTATCCCTTCATATGCGAACTAGTTGCATTGTGGATTTTGCCTAAAACATGATTTTAGAAAATATTCATTGAAAAAAGCTTTTTAATAAATCACATTTGAAAATAATATTTTAGACCCTTTTCATGCAAAATGTAAAAAAAAAATTTCTTCTTTGTTATAAAGAACTTTGTATCCCTTCATATGCCGAACTAGTTGCATTGTGGATTTTGCCTAAAACATGATTTTAGAAAATATTCATTGAAAAAAATCTTTTTAAAAATCACATTTGAAAAAAAATATTTTAGACCCTTTTCATGCAAAATGTAAAAAATATTTTTCTTGTTTGTTATAAAGAACTTTGTATCCCTTCATATGCCGAACTAGTTGCATTGTGGATTTTGCCTAAAACATGATTTTAGAAAATAATAATTTAAAAAAGCTTTTTAAAAAATCACATTTAGAAAAAAATATTTTAGACCATTTTCATAAAAAAAATTAAAAAAATATTCTTTTGTTATAAAGAACTTTGTATCCCTTCATATGCCGAACTAGTTGCATTGTGGATTTTGCCTAAAACATGATTTTAGACAATATTCATTGAAAAAAGCTTTTTAAAAAAATCACATTTGAAAAAATATATTTTAGACCCTTTTCATGCAAAATGTATAAAAATATTTTTCTTGTTTGTTATAAAGAACTTTGTATCCCTTCATATGCCGAACTAGTTGCATTGTGGACTTTGCCTAAAACATGATTTTAGACAATATTCATTGAAAAAAGCTTTTTAAAAAATCACATTGGAAAAAAATATTTTAGACCCTTTTCATGCAAAATGAAAAAAATTTTTTTTCTTGTTTGTTATAAAGAACTTTGTATCCCTTCATATGCCGAACTAGTTGCATTGTGGATTTTGCCTAAAACATGATTTTAGAAAATATTCATTGAAAAAAGCTTTTAAAAAAACACATTTGAAAACCATTGCATGTTTGTATTCTACATATGTCCTTCTAGTGCTGAACGTTAAAAAAATATTTTAGACCCTTTTCATGCAAAATGTATAAAAAATATTTTTCTCGTTTGTTATAAAGAACTTTGTATCCCTTCATATGCGAACTAGTTGCATTGTGGATTTTGCCTAAAACATGATTTTAGACAATATTCATTGAAAAAAGCTTTTAAAAAAATCACGTTAGAAAAACCATTGTATGTTGTATTCTACATATGTCCTTCTAGTGCTGAACGTTTGAAAAAAATATTTTAGACCCTTTTCATGCAAAATGTGTAAAAAATATTTTTCTCGTTTTTTATTTAAAAAAAACTTTGTATCCCTTCATATGCCGAACTAGTTTTATTTTGGATTTTGCCTAAAACATGATTTTAGAAAATGTTAATGGAAAACATTTTTTTTTAATCACATTTGAAAACCCTTGTATGTTGAATTATACATATGTCCTTCTAGTGCTGAACGTAAAAAAAAATATTTTAGACCCATTTCATGCAAAATGTGTAAAAAATATTTTTCTTGTTTTTTATAAAAAAACGTTGTATCCCTTCATATGCCGAACTAGTTGCATTGTGGATTTTGCCTAAAACATGATTTTAGACAATATTCATTGAAAAAAGCTTTTTAAAAAATCACATAAAAAAAAATATTTTAGACCCTTTCATGCAAAATGTATAAAAAATATTTGTATTGTTTGTTATAAAGAACTTTGTATCCCTTCATATGCCGAACTAGTTGCATTGTGGACTTTGCCTAAAACATGATTTTAGACAATATTCATTGAAAAAAGCTTTTAAAAAATCACATTGAAAAAAATATTTTAGACCCTTTCCATGCAAAATGATAAAAAATATTTTTATTGTTTGTTATAAAGAACTTTGTATCCCTTCATATGCCGAACTAGTTGCATTGTGGATTTTGCCTAAAACATGATTTTAGACAATATTCATTGAAAAAGCTTTTAAAAAAAATCACATTTAAAACCATTGCATGTTGTATTCTACATATGTCCTTCTAGTGCTGAACGTTAAAAAAATATTTTAGACCCTTTTCATGCAAAATGTGTAAAAAAAAATTTTTCTCGTTTTTTATAAAGAAACTTTGTACCCCTTCATATGCCGAACTAGTTTCATTGTGGATTTTGCCTAAAACATGATTTTAGAACATGTTCATGGAAAACATTTTTTTTAAATCACATTAGAAAACCCTTGTATGTTGTATTGTACATATGTCCTTCTAGTGCTGAACGTTAAAAAAATATTTTAGACCTTTTTCATGCAAAATGTATAAAAAATATTTTTCTCGTTTGTTATAAAAAACTTTGTATCCCTTCATATGCCGAACTAGTTGCATTGTGGATTTTGCCTAAAACATGATTTTAGAAAATATTCATTGAAAAAATGCTTTTAAAAAATCACATTTGAAAAAAAATATTTTAGACCCCTTTCATGCAAAATGTAAAAAAATATTTTTCTTCTTTGTTATAAAGAACTTTGTATCCCTTCATATGCCGAACTAGTTGCATTGTGGATTTTGCCTAAAACATGATTTTAGAAAATAATCATTGAAAAAAGCTTTTTAAAAAATCACATTAGAAAAAAATATTTTAGACCCATTTTCATGCAAAAAATATAAATATATATTTGTTATAAAGAACTTTGTATCCCTTCATATGCCGAACTAGTTGCATTGTGGATTTTGCCTAAAACATGATTTTAGAAAATAGTCATTGAAAAAAGCTTTTTTAAAAATCACATTAGAAAAAAATATTCTTTGTTGTAAAGAACTTTGTATCCCTTCATATGCCGAACTAGTTGCATTGTGGATTTTGCCTAAAACATGATTTTAGAAAATATTCATTGAAAAAAGCTTTTTAAAAAAATCACATTTGAAAAAATATTTTAGACCCTTTTCATGCAAAATGTATAAAAAATATTTTTATTGTTTGTTATAAAGAACTTTGTATCCCTTCATATGCCGAACTAGTTGCATTGTGGACTTTGCCTAAAACATGATTTTAGACAATATTCATTGAAAAAAGCTTTTAAAAAAATCACATTGGAAAAAAATATTTTAGACCCTTTTCATGCAAAATGAAAAAAATATTTTTTCTTGTTTGTTATAAAGAACTTTGTATCCCTTCATATGCCGAACTAGTTGCATTGTGGATTTTGCCTAAAACATGATTTTAGACAAATATTCATTGAAAAAAGCTTTTAAAAAAACACATTTGAAAACCATTGCATGTTGTATTCTACATATGTCCTTCTAGTGCTGAACGTTAAAAAAATATTTTAGACCCTTTTCATGCAAAATGTATAAAAAATATTTTTCTCGTTTGTTATAAAGAACTTTGTATCCCTTCATATGCGAACTAGTTGCATTGTGGATTTTGCCTACAACATGATTTTAGACAATATTCATTGAAAAAAGCTTTTTTTAAAATCACATTAGAAAAACCATTGTATGTTGTATTCTACATATGTCCTTCTAGTGCTGAACGTTTGAAAAAAATATTTTAGACCCCTTTCATGCAAAATGAAAAAAAAATATTTTTCTTCTTTGTTATAAAGAACTTTGTATCCCTTCATATGCCGAACTAGTTAAATTGTGGATTTTGCCTAAAACATGATTTTAGAAAATGTTCATTGAAAAACAGCTTTTTTTTAATCACATTTAGAAAAAATACTCCTTTGTTATAAGAATTTGTATTTCATATGCCGTTCTAGTTGCTTGTGGATCCTAAAAAAATGATTTTAGACACATTTCATGAAAAAAGTTTTGTAAAAATCATTATATTCTTTTTTTATAAAGAACTTTGTATCCCTTCATATGCCGAACTAGTTGCATTGTGGATTTTGCCTAAAACATGATTTTAGACAATATTCATTGAAAAAAGCTTTTTAAAAAATCACATTGAAAAAAATATTTTAGACCCTTTTCATGCAAAATGTATAAAAAATATTTTTCTTGTTTGTTATAAAGAACTTTGTATCCCTTCATATGCCGAACTAGTTGCATTGTGGACTTTGCCTAAAACATGATTTTAGACAATATTCATTGAAAAAAGCTTTTAAAAAAATCACATTGGAAAAAAATATTTTAGACCCTTTTCATGCAAAATGAAAAAAATTTTTTCTTGTTTGTTATAAAGAACTTTGTATCCCTTCATATGCCGAACTAGTTGCATTGTGGATTTTGCCTAAAACATGATTTTAGACAATATTCATTGAAAAAAGCTTTTAAAAAAAACACATTTGAAAACCATTGCATGTTGTATTCTACATATGTCCTTCTAGTGCTGAACGTTAAAAAAATATTTTAGACCCTTTTCATGCAAAATGTATAAAAATATTTTTCTCGTTTGTTATAAAGAACTTTGTATCCCTTCATATGCGAACTAGTTGCATTGTGGATTTTGCCTAAAACATGATTTTAGACAATATTCATTGAAAAAAGCTTTTTAAAAAATCACATTAGAAAAACCATTGTATGTTGTATTCTACATATGTCCTTCTAGTGCTGAACGTTTGAAAAAAATATTTTAGACCCTTTTCATGCAAAATGTGTAAAAAATATTTTTCTTGTTTTTTTATAAAAAAACGTTGTATCCCTTCATATGCCGAACTAGTTTTATTTTGGATTTTGCCTAAAACATGATTTTAGAAAATATTCATTGAAAAAAGCATTTTAATAAATCACATTTGAAAATAATATTTAGACCCTTTTCATGCAAAATGTAAAAAATATATCTTCTTTGTTATAAAGAACTTTGTATCCCTTCATATGCCGAACTAGTTGCATTGTGGATTTTGCCTAAAACATGATTTTAGAAAATAATCATTTAAAAAAGCTTTTTAAAAATCACATTAGAAAAAAATATTTTAGACCCATTTTCATAAAAATTTTAAAAAATATTCTTTGTTTTATAAAGAACTTTGTATCCCTTCATATGCCGAACTAGTTGCATTGTGGATTTTGCCTAAAACATTATTTTAGACAATATTCATTGAAAAAAGCTTTTTAAAAAATCACATTTGAAAAATATATTTTAGACCCTTTTCATGCAAAATGTATAAAAAATATTTTTATTGTTTGTTATAAAGAACTTTGTATCCCTTCATATGCCGAACTAGTTGCATTGTGGACTTTGCCTAAAACATGATTTTAGACAATATTCATTGAAAAAAGCTTTTTAAAAAAATCACATTGGAAAAAAAATATTTTAGACCCTTTTCATGCAAAATGAAAAAAAATTATTTTTCTTGTTTGTTATAAAGAACTTTGTATCCCTTCATATGCCGAACTAGTTGCATTGTGGATTTTGCCTAAAACAAGATTTTAGACAATATTCATTGAAAAAAGCTTTAAAAAAAAACACATTTGAAAACCATTGCATGTTGTATTCTACATATGTCATTCTAGTACTGAACGTTAAAAAAATATTTTAGACCCTTTTCATGCAAAATGTATAAAAAATATTTTTCTCGTTTGTTATAAAGAACTTTGTATCCCTTCATATGCGAACTAGTTGCATTGTGGATTTTGCCTAAAACATGATTTTAGACAATATTCATTGAAAAAAGCTTTTAAAAAAATCACATTAGAAAAACCATTGTATGTTGTATTCTACATATGTCCTTCTAGTGCTGAACGTTTGAAAAAAATATTTTAGACCCTTTTCATGCAAAATGTGTAAAAAATATTTTTCTCGTTTTTTAATAAAAAAAAACGTTGTATCCCTTCATATGCCGAACTAGTTTTATTTTGGATTTTGCCTAAAACATGATTTTAGAAAATGTTAATGGAAAACATTTTTTTTTAATCACATTTGAAAACCCTTGTATGTTGAATTATACATATGTCCTTCTAGTGCTGAACGTAAAAAAAATATTTTAGACCCATTTCATGCAAAATGTGTAAAAATATTTTTCTTGTTTTTTATAAAAAAACGTTGTATCCCTTCATATGCCGAACTAGTTGCATTGTGGATTTTGCCTAAAACATGATTTTAGACAATATTCATTGAAAAAAGCTTTTAAAAAATCACATTTGAAAACCATTGTTGTTGTATTCTCATATGTCTTTGGCTCACGTAAAAAAAATATTTTAGACCCTTTTCATGCAAAATGTGTAAAAAATATTTTTATCGTTTTTTATAAAAAAACTTTGTATCCCTTCATATGCCGAACTAGTTGCATTGTGGATTTTGCCTAAAACATGATTTTAGACAAATATTCATTGAAAAAAGCATTTTTAATAAATCACATTTGAAAAATAATATTTTAGACCCTTTTCATGCAAAATGAAAAAAAATATTTTCTTTTTGTTATAAAGAACTTTGTATCCCTTCATATGCCGAACTAGTTGCATTGTGGATTTTGCCTAAAACATGATTTTAGAAAATATTCATTGAAAAAGCTTTTTAAAAAATCACATTAGAAAAAAATATTCTTTGTTATAAAGAACTTTGTATCCCTTCATATGCCGAACTAGTTGCATTGTGGATTTTGCCTAAAACATGATTTTAGAAAATATTCATTGAAAAAAGCTTTTAAAAATCACATTTGAAAAATATATTTTAGACCCTTTTCATGCAAAATGTATAAAAAATATTTTTCTTGTTTGTTATAAAGAACTTTGTATCCCTTCATATGCCGAACTAGTTGCATTGTGGACTTTGCCTAAAACATGATTTTAGACAATATTCATTGAAAAAAGCTTTTAAAAAAATCACATTGGAAAAAAATATTTTAGACCCTTTTCATGCAAAATGAAAAAAATTATTTTTCTTGTTTGTTATAAAGAACTTTGTATCCCTTCATATGCCGAACTAGTTGCATTGTGGATTTTGCCTAAAACATGATTTTAGACAATATTCATTGAAAAAAGCTTTTAAAAAAACACATTTGAAAACCATTGCATGTTGTATTCTACATATGTCCTTCTAGTGCTGAACGTTAAAAAAATATTTTAGACCCTTTTCATGCAAAATGTATAAAAATATTTTTCTCGTTTGTTATAAAGAACTTTGTATCCCTTCATATGCGAACTAGTTGCATTGTGGATTTTGCCTAAAACATGATTTTAGACAATATTCATTGAAAAAAGCTTTTAAAAAATCACGTTAGAAAAACCATTGTATGTTGTATTCTACATATGTCCTTCTAGTGCTGAACGTTTGAAAAAAATATTTTAGACCCTTTTCATGCAAAATGTGTAAAAAATATTTTTCTCGTTTTTATTTAAAAAAACTTTGTATCCCTTCATATGCCGAACTAGTTTTATTTTGGATTTTGCCTAAAACATGATTTTAGAAAATGTTAATGGAAAACATTTTTTTTTAATCACATTTGAAAACCCTTGTATGTTGAATTATACATATGTCCTTCTAGTGCTGAACGTAAAAAAATATTTTAGACCCATTTCATGCAAAATGTGTAAAAATATTTTTCTTGTTTTTTATAAAAAAACGTTGTATCCCTTCATATGCCGAACTAGTTTGCATTGTGGATTTTGCCTAAAACATGATTTTAGACAATATTCATTGAAAAAAGCTTTTTAAAAAATCACATTTGAAAACCATTGTATGTTGTATTCTACATATGTCATTCTAGTGCTCAACAAAAAAATATTTTAGACCCTTTTCATGCAAAATGTGTAAAAAATATTTTTCTCGTTTGTTATAAAGAAACTTTGTATCCCTTCATATGCCGAACTAGTTGCATTGTGGACTTTGCCTAAAACATGATTTTAGACAATATTCATTGAAAAAAGCATTTTAATAAATCACATTTGAAAAATAATATTTTAGACCCTTTTCATGCAAAATTAAAAAAAAATTTTCTTCTTTGTTATAAAGAACTTTGTATCCCTTCATATGCCGAACTAGTTGCATTGTGGATTTTGCCTAAAACATGATTTTAGAAAATATTCATTGAAAAAAGCTTTTTAAAAATCACATTAGAAAAAAATATTCTTTGTTATAAAGAACTTTGTATCCCTTCATATGCCGAACTAGTTGCATTGTGGATTTTGCCTAAAACATGATTTTAGACAATATTCATTGAAAAAAGCTTTTAAAAAATCACATTTGAAAAAATATTTTAGACCCTTTTCATGCAAAATGTATAAAAAATATTTTTCTTGTTTGTTATAAAGAACTTTGTATCCCTTCATATGCCGAACTAGTTGCATTGTGGACTTTGCCTAAAACATGATTTTAGACAATATTCATTGAAAAAAGCTTTTAAAAAAATCACATTGGAAAAAAATATTTTAGACCCTTTTCATGCAAAATGAAAAAATTATTTTTTCTTGTTTGTTATAAAGAACTTTGTATCCCTTCATATGCCGAACTAGTTGCATTGTGGATTTTGCCTAAAACATGATTTTAGACAATATTCATTGAAAAAAGCTTTTAAAAAAACACATTTGAAAACCATTGCATGTTGTATTCTACATATGTCCTTCTAGTGCTGAACGTTAAAAAAATATTTTAGACCCTTTTCATGCAAAATGTATAAAAAATATTTTTCTCGTTTGTTATAAAGAACTTTGTATCCCTTCATATGCGAACTAGTTGCATTGTGGATTTTGCCTAAAACATGATTTTAGACAATATTCATTGAAAAAAGCTTTTAAAAAAATCACATTAGAAAAACCATTGTATGTTGTATTCTACATATGTCCTTCTAGTGCTGAACGTTTGAAAAAAATATTTTAGACCCTTTTCATGCAAAATGTGTAAAAAATATTTTTCTCGTTTTTTATTTAAAAAAAACTTTGTATCCCTTCATATGCCGAACTAGTTTTATTTTGGATTTTGCCTAAAACATGATTTTAGAAAATGTTAATGGAAAACATTTTTTTTTAATCACATTTGAAAACCCTTGTATGTTGAATTATACATATGTCCTTCTAGTGCTGAACGTTAAAAAAATATTTTAGACCCATTTCATGCAAAATGTGTAAAAATATTTTTCTTGTTTTTTATAAAAAACGTTGTATCCCTTCATATGCCGAACTAGTTGCATTGTGGATTTTGCCTAAAACATGATTTTAGACAATATTCATTGAAAAAAGCTTTTTAAAAAATCACATTTGAAAACCATTGATGTTGTATTCTACATATGTCATTCTTGCAAAAAAAATATTTTAGACCCTTTTCATGCAAAATGTGTAAAAAATATTTTTCTCGTTTGTTATAAAAAAACTTTGTATCCCTTCATATGCCGAACTAGTTGCATTGTGGATTTTGCCTAAAACATGATTTTAGAAAATATTCATTGAAAAAAGCATTTTTAATAAATCACATTTGAAAATAATATTTTAGACCCTTTTCATGCAAAATTAAAAAAAAATTTTTCTTTGTTATAAAGAACTTTGTATCCCTTCATATGCCGAACTAGTTGCATTGTGGATTTTGCCTAAAACATGATTTTAGAAAATAATCATTTAAAAAAGCTTTTTAAAAAATCACATACTAGAAAAAATATTTTAGACCCTTTTCATGCAAAAAATGTAAAAAAATAATATTCTTTGTTATAAAGAACTTTGTATCCCTTCATATGCCGAACTAGTTGCATTGTGGATTTTGCCTAAAACATGATTTTAGACAATATTCATTGAAAAAAGCTTTTAAAAAATCACATTTGAAAAATATATTTTAGACCCTTTTCATGCAAAATGTATAAAAATATTTTTCTTGTTTGTTATAAAGAACTTTGTATCCCTTCATATGCCGAACTAGTTGCATTGTGGACTTTGCCTAAAACATGATTTTAGACAATATTCATTGAAAAAAGCTTTTTAAAAAATCACATTGGAAAAAAATATTTTAGACCCTTTTCATGCAAAATGAATTTTTTTTTTTTCTTGTTTGTTATAAAGAACTTTGTATCCCTTCATATGCCGAACTAGTTGCATTGTGGATTTTGCCTAAAACATGATTTTAGAAAATATTCATTGAAAAAAGCTTTTAAAAAAACACATTTGAAAACCATTGCATGTTGTATTCTACATATGTCCTTCTAGTGCTGAACGTTAAAAAAATATTTTAGACCCTTTTCATGCAAAATGTATAAAAAATATTTTTCTCGTTTGTTATAAAGAACTTTGTATCCCTTCATATGCGAACTAGTTGCATTGTGGATTTTGCCTAAAACATGATTTTAGACAATATTCATTGAAAAAAGCTTTTAAAAAAATCACGTTAGAAAAACCATTGTATGTTGTATTCTACATATGTCCTTCTAGTGCTGAACGTTTGAAAAAAATATTTTAGACCCTTTTCATGCAAAATGTGTAAAAAATATTTTTCTCGTTTTTTATTTTAAAAAAACTTTGTATCCCTTCATATGCCGAACTAGTTTTATTTTGGATTTTGCCTAAAACATGATTTTAGAAAATGTTAATGGAAAACATTTTTTTTAATCACATTTGAAAACCCTTGTATGTTGAATTATACATATGTCCTTCTAGTGCTGAACGTAAAAAAAAATATTTTAGACCCATTTCATGCAAAATGTGTAAAAAATATTTTTCTTGTTTTTTATAAAAAAACGTTGTATCCCTTCATATGCCGAACTAGTTGCATTGTGGATTTTGCCTAAAACATGATTTTAGACAATATTCATTGAAAAAAGCTTTTTAAAAAATCACATTAAAAAAAATATTTTAGACCCTTTCATGCAAAATGTATAAAAAATATTTGTATTGTTTGTTATAAAGAACTTTGTATCCCTTCATATGCCGAACTAGTTGCATTGTGGATTTTGCCTAAAACATGATTTTAGACAATATTCATTGAAAAAAGCTTTTTAATAAATCACATTTGAAAATAATATTTTAGACCCTTTTCATGCAAAATTAAAAAAAATATTTTTTCTTTTGTTATAAAGAACTTTGTATCCCTTCATATGCCGAACTAGTTGCATTGTGGATTTTGCCTAAAACATGATTTTAGAAAATATTCATTGAAAAAGCTTTTAAAAAATCACATTTGAAAAAAAATATTTTAGACCCTTTTCATGCAAAATGAAAAAAATATTTTTCTCGTTTGTTATAAAGAACTTTGTATCCCTTCGTATGCCGAACTAGTTGCATTGTGGATTTTGCCTAAAACATGATTTTAGACAATATTCATTTAAAAAAGCTTTTTAAAAAAAATCACATTAGAAAAAATATTTTAGACCATTTTCATAAAAAAAAATATATATTTTTCTCGTTATAAAGAACTTTGTATCCCTTCATATGCCGAACTAGTTGCATTGTGGATTTTGCCTAAAACATTATTTTAGAAAATATTCATTGAAAAAAGCTTTTTAAAAAATCACATTTGAAAAATATATTTTAGACCCTTTTCATGCAAAATGTATAAAAAATATTTTTCTCGTTTGTTATAAAGAACTTTGTATCCCTTCATATGCCGAACTAGTTGCATTGTGGACTTTGCCTAAAACATGATTTTAGACAATATTCATTGAAAAAAGCTTTTTAAAAAATCACATCTGAAAAAAATATTTTAGACCCTTTTCATGCAAAATGTAAAAAATATTTTTTTCTTGTTTGTTATAAAGAACTTTGTATCCCTTCATATGCCGAACTAGTTGCATTGTGGATTTTGCCTAAAACATGATTTTAGACAATATTCATTGAAAAAAGCTTTTAAAAAAACACATTTGAAAACCATTGCATGTTGTATTCTACATATGTCCTTCTAGTGCTGAACGTTAAAAAAATATTTTAGACCCTTTTCATGCAAAATGTATAAAAAATATTTTTCTCGTTTGTTATAAAGAACTTTGTATCCCTTCATATGCCGAACTAGTTGCATTTTGGATTTTGCCTAAAACATGATTTTAGACAATATTCATTGAAAAAAGCTTTTAAAAAAATCACATTTGAAAAACCATTGTATGTTGTATTCGAACAGAGCGACTTACATATGTCCTTCTAGTGCTGAACGTTAAAAAAATATTTTAGACCCTTTTCATGCAAAATGTGTAAAAAATATTTTTCTCGTTTTTTATAAAGAACTTTGTATCCCTTCATATGCCGAACTAGTTGCATTGTGGATTTTGCCTAAAACATGATTTTAGACAATATTCATTGAAAAAAGCTTTTTAAAAAAATCACATTAAAAAAAATATTTTAGACCCTTTTCATGCAAAATGTATAAAAAATATTTGTATTGTTTGTTATAAAGAACTTTGTATCCCTTCATATGCCGAACTAGTTTTATTGTGGATTTTGCCTAAAACATGATTTTAGACAATATTCATTGAAAAAAGCTTTTTAAAAAATCACATTTTAAAACCATTGTATGTTGTATTCTACATATGTCCTTCTAGTGCTGAACGTTAAAAAAATATTTTAGACCCTTTTCATGCAAAATGTGTAAAAAAAAAAAATCTCGTTTTTTATAAAAAAAAGTTGTACCCCTTCATATGCCGAACTAGTTTTATTGTGGATTTTGCCTAAAACATGATTTTAGACAATATTCATTGAAAAAAGCTTTTTAAAAAATGACATTTGAAAAAAATATTTTAGACCCTTTTCATGCAAAATGTATAAAAAAATATTTTTCTCGTTTTTATAAAAAAACTTTGTACCCCTTCATATGCCGAACTACTTTGTATTGTGGATTTTGCCTAAAACATGATTTTAGACAATATTCATTGAAAAAAGCTTTTAAAAAAATCAAATTTGAAAACCATTGCATGTTGTATTCTACATATGTCCTTCTAGTGCTGAACGTTAAAAAAATATTTTAGACCCTTTTCATGCAAAATGTGTAAAAAATATTTTTCTCGTTTTTATAAAAAACTTTGTATCCCTTCATATGCCGAACTAGTTGCATTGTGGATTTTGCCTAAAACATGATTTTAGAACATGTTAATGGAAAACAGCTTTTTTAAATCACATTTGAAAACCCTTGTATGTTGAATTCTACATATGTCCTTCTAGTGCTGAACGTTAAAAAAATATTTTAGACCCTTTTTCATGCAAAATGTATAAAAATATTTTTCTCGTTTGTTATAAAGAACTTTGTATCCCTTCATATGCGAACTAGTTGCATTGTGGATTTTGCCTAAAACATGATTTTAGACAATATTCATTGAAAAAAGCTTTTAAAAAAATCACATTTGAAAAAAATATTTTAGACCCTTTTCATGCAAAATGTAAAAAAATATTTTTCTTCTTTGTTATAAAGAACTTTGTATCCCTTCATATGCCGAACTAGTTGCATTGTGGATTTTGCCTAAAACATGATTTTAGAAAATATTCATTGAAAAAAGCTTTTTAAAAAAATCACATTTGAAAAACATTTTAGATATATTTGTTATAAAGACTTTGTTCCCTTCTGCACTAGTGATTGCAACTAAAAAATGATTTTAGAAACATTATCATGCAAAAAGCTTTTAAAAAATCACATTAGAAAAAAATATTCTTTGTTATAAAGAACTTTGTATCCCTTCATATGCCGAACTAGTTGCATTGTGGATTTTGCCTAAAACATGATTTTAGAAAATATTCATTGAAAAAAGCTTTTTAAAAAATCACATTTGAAAAAAATATTTTAGACCCTTTTCATGCAAAATGTATAAAAAATATTTTTCTTGTTTGTTATAAAGAACTTTGTATCCCTTCATATGCCGAACTAGTTGCATTGTGGACTTTGCCTAAAACATGATTTTAGACAATATTCATTGAAAAAAGCTTTTAAAAAATCACATTGGAAAAAAATATTTTAGACCCTTTTCATGCAAAATGAAAAAAATTTTTTTTCTTGTTTGTTATAAAGAACTTTGTATCCCTTCATATGCCGAACTAGTTGCATTGTGGATTTTGCCTAAAACATGATTTTAGACAATATTCATTGAAAAAAGCTTTTAAAAAAACACATTTGAAAACCATTGCATGTTGTATTCTACATATGTCCTTCTAGTGCTGAACGTTAAAAAAATATTTTAGACCCTTTTCATGCAAAATGTATAAAAAATATTTTTCTCGTTTGTTATAAAGAACTTTGTATCCCTTCATATGCGAACTAGTTGCATTGTGGATTTTGCCTAAAACATGATTTTAGACAATATTCATTGAAAAAAGCTTTTAAAAAAATCACATTAGAAAAACCATTGTATGTTGTATTCTACATATGTCCTTCTAGTGCTGAACGTTTGAAAAAAATATTTTAGACCCTTTTCATGCAAAATGTGTAAAAATATTTTTCTCGTTTTTTATAAAAAACTTTGTATCCCTTCATATGCCGAACTAGTTTTATTTTGGATTTTGCCTAAAACATGATTTTAGAAAATGTTAATGGAAAACATTTTTTTTAAATCACATTTGAAAACCCTTGTATGTTGAATTATACATATGTCCTTCTAGTGCTGAACGTAAAAAAATATTTTAGACCCATTTCATGCAAAATGTGTAAAAATATTTTTCTTGTTTTTTATAAAAAAACGTTGTATCCCTTCATATGCCGAACTAGTTTCATTGTGGATTTTGCCTAAAACATGATTTTAGACAATATTCATTGAAAAAAGCTTTTAAAAAATCACATTTGAAAACATTATTTTTTCTCTATCCTGTGACTAAAAAAATATTTTAGACCCTTTTCATGCAAAATGTATAAAAAATATTTTTATTGTTTTTAATAAAGAAACTTTGTATCCCTTCATATGCCGAACTAGTTGCATTGTGGACTTTGCCTAAAACATGATTTTAGACAATATTCATTGAAAAAAGCTTTTTAATAAATCACATTTGAAAATAATATTTTAGACCCTTTTCATGCAAAATTAAAAAAAAAATCTTCTTTGTTATAAAGAACTTTGTATCCCTTCATATGCCGAACTAGTTGCATTGTGGATTTTGCCTAAAACATGATTTTAGAAAATATTCATTGAAAAAATCTTTTTAAAAAATCACATTTGAAAAAAATATTTTAGACCCTTTTCATGCAAAATGAAAAAAATTATTTTTCTTGTTTGTTATAAAGAACTTTGTATCCCTTCATATGCCGAACTAGTTGCATTGTGGAATTTGCCTAAAACATGATTTTAGACAATATTCATTGAAAAAAGCTTTTTAAAAAATCACATTAGAAAAAAATATTTTAGACCCTTTTCATGCAAAATATATATTTTTCTTTTTGTTATAAAGAACTTTGTATCCCTTCATATGCCGAACTAGTTGCATTGTGGATTTTGCCTAAAACATGATTTTAGAAAATATTCATTGAAAAAAGCTTTTTAAAAATCACATTTGAAAAAATATATTTTAGACCCTTTTCATGCAAAATGTATAAAAAATATTTTTCTTGTTTGTTATAAAGAACTTTGTATCCCTTCATATGCCGAACTAGTTGCATTGTGGACTTTGCCTAAAACATGATTTTAGACAATATTCATTGAAAAAAGCTTTTAAAAAAAATCACATTGGAAAAAAATATTTTAGACCCTTTTCATGCAAAATGTAAAAAAATATTTTTCTTGTTTGTTATAAAGAACTTTGTATCCCTTCATATGCCGAACTAGTTGCATTGTGGATTTTGCCTAAAACATGATTTTAGAAAATAATCATTGAAAAAAGCTTTTTAAAAAATCACATTAGAAAAAAATATTCTTTGTTATAAAGAACTTTGTATCCCTTCATATGCCGAACTAGTTGCATTGTGGATTCTGCCTAAAACATGATTTTAGAAAATATTCATTGAAAAAAGCTTTTTAAAAAATCACATTTGAAAAATATATTTTAGACCCTTTTCATGCAAAATGTATAAAAAATATTTTTCTTGTTTGTTATAAAGAACTTTGTATCCCTTCATATGCCGAACTAGTTGCATTGTGGACTTTGCCTAAAACATGATTTTAGACAATATTCATTGAAAAAAGCTTTTAAAAAAATCACATTGGAAAAAAATATTTTAGACCCTTTTCATGCAAAATGAAAAAAAATATTTTTCTTGTTTGTTATAAAGAACTTTGTATCCCTTCATATGCCGAACTAGTTGCATTGTGGATTTTTGCCTAAAACATGATTTTAGAAAATATTCATTGAAAAAAGCTTTTTAAAAAAACACATTTGAAAACCATTGCATGTTGTATTCTACATATGTCCTTCTAGTGCTGAACGTTAAAAAAATATTTTAGACCCTTTTCATGCAAAATGTATAAAAAATATTTTTCTCGTTTGTTATAAAGAACTTTGTATCCCTTCATATGCGAACTAGTTGCATTGTGGATTTTGCCTAAAACATGATTTTAGACAATATTCATAGAAAAAAGCTTTAAAAAAATCAAATTTGAAAACCATTGCATGTTGTATTCTACATATGTCCTTCTAGTGCTGAACGTTAAAAAAATATTTTAGATCCTTTTCATGCAAAATGTGTAAAAAATATTTTTCTCGTTTTTTATAAAAAAACGTTGTATCCCTTCATATGCCAAACTAGTTGCATTGTGGATTTTGCCTAAAACATGATTTTAGAACATGTTAATGGAAAACATTTTTTTTAAAATCACATTTGAAAACCCTTGTATGTTGAATTGTACATATGTCCTTCTAGTGCTGAACGTTAAAAAAATATTTTAGACCTTTTTCATGCAAAATGTATAAAAATATTTTTCTCGTTTGTTATAAAGAACTTTGTATCCCTTCATATGCGAACTAGTTGCATTGTGGATTTTGCCTAAAACATGATTTTAGAAAATATTCATTGAAAAAAGCTTTTAAAAAAATCACATTTGAAAAAATATTTTAGACCCTTTTCATATAAAAAAAAAAAAATATTTGTTATAAAGAACTTTGTATCCCTTCATATGCCGAACTAGTTGCATTGTGGATTTTGCCTAAAACATGATTTTAGAAAATATTCATTGAAAAAAGCTTTTTAAAAAATCACATTTGAAAAAAATATTTTAGACCCTTTTCATGCAAAATGTATAAAAAATATTTTTCTCGTTTGTTATAAAGAACTTTGTATCCCTTCATATGCCAAACTAGTTGCATTGTGGACTTTGCCTAAAACATGATTTTAGACAATATTCATTGAAAAAAGCTTTTAAAAAATCACATTTGAAAAAAAATATTTTAGACCCTTTTCATGCAAAATGAAAAAAATATATTTTTCTTGTTTGTTATAAAGAACTTTGTATCCCTTCATATGCCGAACTAGTTGCATTGTGGATTTTGCCTAAAACATGATTTTAGAAAATAATCATTGAAAAAAGCTTTTTAAAAATCACATTAGAAAAAATATTTCTTTGTTATAAAGAACTTTGTATCCCTTCATATGCCGAACTAGTTGCATTGTGGATTTTGCCTAAAACATGATTTTAGAAAATATTCATTGAAAAAAGCTTTTAAAAAATCACATTTGAAAAATATATTTTAGACCCTTTTCATGCAAAATGTATAAAAAATATTTTTCTTGTTTGTTATAAAGAACTTTGTATCCCTTCATATGCCGAACTAGTTGCATTGTGGACTTTGCCTAAAACATGATTTTAGACAATATTCATTGAAAAAAGCTTTTAAAAAATCACATTGGAAAAAAATATTTTAGACCCTTTTCATGCAAAATGAAAAAATATATTTTTCTTGTTTGTTATAAAGAACTTTGTATCCCTTCATATGCCGAACTAGTTGCATTGTGGATTTTGCCTAAAACATGATTTTAGAAAATATTCATTGAAAAAAGCTTTTAAAAAAACACATTTGAAAACCATTGCATGTTGTATTCTACATATGTCCTTCTAGTGCTGAACGTTAAAAAAATATTTTAGACCCTTTTCATGCAAAATGTATAAAAAATATTTTTCTCGTTTGTTATAAAGAACTTTGTATCCCTTCATATGCGAACTAGTTGCATTGTGGATTTTGCCTAAAACATGATTTTAGACAATATTCATTGAAAAAAGCTTTTTAAAAAATCACATTAGAAAAACCATTGTATGTTGTATTCTACATATGTCCTTCTAGTGCTGAACGTTTGAAAAAAATATTTTAGACCCTTTTCATGCAAAATGTGTAAAAAATATTTTTCTTGTTTTTTATAAAAAAACGTTGTATCCCTTCATATGCCGAACTAGTTTTATTTTGGATTTTGCCTAAAACATGATTTTAGAAAATGTTAATGGAAAACATTTTTTTTTAATCACATTTGAAAACCCTTGTATGTTGAATTATACATATGTCCTTCTAGTGCTGAACGTAAAAAAAATATTTTAGACCAATTTCATGCAAAATGTGTAAAAAATATTTTTCTTGTTTTTTATAAAAACGTTGTATCCCTTCATATGCCGAACTAGTTTCATTGTGGATTTTGCCTAAAACATGATTTTAGACAATATTCATTGAAAAAAGCTTTTTAAAAATCACATTTGAAAACCTTGTATGTTGTATTCACTATGGCAAAAAATATTTTAGACCCTTTTCATGCAAAATGTGTAAAAAATATTTTTTTCGTTTTATAAAAAAACTTTGTATCCCTTCATATGCCGAACTAGTTGCACTGTGGATTTTGCCTAAAACATGATTTTAGACAATATTCATTGAAAAAAGCTTTTTAAAAAATCACATTTGAAAATAATATTTTAGACCCTTTTCATGCAAAATTAAAAAAAAATTTTCTTCTTTGTTATAAAGAACTTTGTATCCCTTCATATGCCGAACTAGTTGCATTGTGGATTTTGCCTAAAACATGATTTTAGAAAATATTCATTGAAAAAATCTTTTTAAAAAAATCACATTTGAAAAAAAATATTTTAGACCCTTTTCATGCAAAATGAAAAAAATTATTTTTCTTGTTTGTTATAAAGAACTTTGTATCCCTTCATATGCCGAACTAGTTGCATTGTGGAATTTGCCTAAAACATGATTTTAGAAAATAATCATTTAAAAAAGCTTTTTAAAAAATCACATTAGAAAAAAATATTTTAGACCATTTTCATACAAAAATAAAAAAATATTCTTTTTGTTATAAAGAACTTTGTATCCCTTCATATGCCGAACTAGTTGCATTGTGGATTTTGCCTAAAACATGATTTTAGAAAATATTCATTGAAAAAAGCTTTTAAAAATCACATTTGAAAAATATATTTTAGACCCTTTTCATGCAAAATGTATAAAAATATTTTTCTTGTTTGTTATAAAGAACTTTGTATCCCTTCATATGCCGAACTAGTTGCATTGTGGATTTTGCCTAAAACATGATTTTAGACAATATTCATAGAAAAAAGCTTTTAAAAAATCACATTTGAAAACCCATTGCATGTTGTATTCTACATATGTCCTTCTAGTGCTGAACGTTAAAAAATATTTTAGACCCTTTTCATGCAAAATGTGTAAAAATATTTTTCTCGTTTTTTATAAAAAACTTTGTATCCCTTCATATGCCGAACTAGTTTTATTTTGGATTTTGCCTAAAACATGATTTTAGAAAATGTTCATGGAAAACATTTTTTTTAATCACATTTGAAAACCCTTGTATGTTGAATTCTACATATGTCCTTCTAGTGCTGAACGTAAAAAAAATATTTTAGACCCATTTCATGCAAAATGTGTAAAAAATATTTTTCTTGTTTTTTATAAAAAACGTTGTATCCCTTCATATGCCGAACTAGTTGCATTGTGGATTTTGCCTAAAACATGATTTTAGACAATATTCATTGAAAAAAGCTTTTTAAAAAATCACATTAGAAAAACCATTGTATGTTGTATTCTACATATGTCATTCTAGTGCTGAACGTTAAAAAAAATATTTTAGACCCTTTTCATGCAAAATGTGTAAAAATATTTTTCTTGTTTTTTATAAAAAAACGTTGTATCCCTTCATATGCCGAACTAGTTGCATTGTGGATTTTGCCTAAAACATGATTTTAGAAAATATTCATTGAAAAAAGCTTTTTAAAAAATCACATTTGAAAAAAATATTTTAGACCCTTTTCATGCAAAATGTAAAAAAATATTTTTTGTTTGTTATAAAGAACTTTGTATCCCTTCATATGCCGAACTAGTTGCATTGTGGATTTTGCCTAAAACATGATTTTAGAAATATTCATTGAAAAAAGCTTTTAAAAAATCACATTTGAAAAAAATATTTTAGACCCTTTTCATGCAAAATGTAAAAAAATATTTTTCTTGTTTGTTATAAAGAACTTTGTATCCCTTCATATGCCGAACTAGTTGCATTGTGGATTTTGCCTAAAACATGATTTTAGACAATATTCATTGAAAAAAGCTTTTTAAAAATCACATTTGAAAAAATATTTTAGACCCTTTTCATGCAAAATGTATAAAAAATATTTTTCTTGTTTGTTATAAAGAACTTTGTATCCCTTCATATGCCGAACTACTTGCATTGTGGATTTTGCCTAAAACATGATTTTAGACAATATTCATTGAAAAAAGCTTTAAAAAAATCAAATTTGAAAACCATTGCATGTTGTATTCTACATATGTCCTTCTAGTGCTGAACGTTAAAAAAATATTTTAGATCCTTTTCATGCAAAATGTGTAAAAAATATTTTTCTCGTTTTTTTAAAAAAAACGTTGTATCCCTTCATATGCCAAACTAGTTGCATTGTGGATTTTGCCTAAAACATGATTTTAGAACATGTTAATGGAAAACATTTTTTTTTTAAATCACATTTGAAAACCCTTGTATGTTGAATTGTACATATGTCCTTCTAGTGCTGAACGTTAAAAAAATATTTTAGACCTTTTTCATGCAAAATGTATAAAAAATATTTTTCTCGTTTGTTATAAAGAACTTTGTATCCCTTCATATGCGAACTAGTTGCATTGTGGATTTTGCCTAAAACATGATTTTAGAAAATATTCATTGAAAAAAGCTTTTTAAAAAATCACATTTGAAAAAAATATTTTAGACCCTTTTCATGCAAAATGAAAAAAAATATTTTTCTTCTTTGTTATAAAGAACTTTGTATCCCTTCATATGCCGAACTAGTTAAATTGTGGATTTTGCCTAAAACATGATTTTAGAAAATATTCATTGAAAAAAGCTTTTAAAAAATCACATTAGAAAAAATATTTTAGACCCTTTTCATAAAAAAAATATAAAAATATTTTTCTTGTTATAAAGAACTTTGTATCCCTTCATATGCCGAACTAGTTGCATTGTGGATTTTGCCTAAAACATGATTTTAGAAAATATTCATTGAAAAAAGCTTTTTAAAAATCACATTTGAAAAAATATATTTTAGACCCTTTTCATGCAAAATGTATAAAAAATATTTTTCTTGTTTGTTATAAAGAACTTTGTATCCCTTCATATGCCGAACTAGTTGCATTGTGGACTTTGCCTAAAACATGATTTTAGACAATATTCATTGAAAAAAGCTTTTAAAAAATCACATTGTCCTTCTACACGAAAAAAATATTTTAGACCCTTTTCATGCAAAATGTATAAAAATATTTTTTCTTGTTTGTTATAAAGAACTTTGTATCCCTTCATATGCCGAACTAGTTGCATTGTGGATTTTGCCTAAAACATGATTTTAGAAAATATTCATTGAAAAAGCTTTTAAAAAATCACATTTTTATAACATTGAAAGAAAAATATTTTAGACCCTTTTCATGCAAAATGTATAAAAAATATTTTTCTTGTTTGTTATAAAAGAACTTTGTATCCCTTCATATGCCGAACTAGTTGCATTGTGGATTTTGCCTAAAACATGATTTTAGACAATATTCATTGAAAAAAGCTTTTAAAAAAATCACATTTGAAAAACCATTGCATGTTGTATTCTACATATGTCCTTCTAGTGCTGAACGTTAAAAAAATATTTTAGACCCTTTTCATGCAAAATGTATAAAAAATATTTTTCTCGTTTGTTATAAAGAACTTTGTATCCCTTCATATGCCGAACTAGTTGCATTGTGGATTTTGCCTAAAACATGATTTTAGACAATATTCATTGAAAAAAGCTTTTTAAAAAAATCACATTAGAAAAACCATTGTATGTTGTATTCTACATATGTCCTTCTAGTGCTGAACGTTTGAAAAAATATTTTAGACCCTTTTCATGCAAAATGTGTAAAAAATATTTTTCTTGTTTTTTATAAAAAACTTTGTATCCCTTCATATGCCGAACTAGTTTTATTTTGGATTTTGCCTAAAACATGATTTTAGAAAATGTTAATGGAAAACATTTTTTTTAATCACATTTGAAAACCATTGTATGTTGAATTATACATATGTCCTTCTAGTGCTGAACGTAAAAAAAATATTTTAGACCCATTTCATGCAAAATGTGTAAAAAATATTTTTCTTGTTTTTTATAAAAAAACGTTGTATCCCTTCATATGCCGAACTAGTTTTATTGTGGATTTTGCCTAAAACATGATTTTAGACAATATTCATTGAAAAAAGCTTTTTAAAAAATCACATTTGAAAACCATTGTATGTTGAATTATACATATGTCCTTCTAGTGCTGAACGTAAAAAAAATATTTTAGACCCATTTCACGCAAAATGTGTAAAAAATATTTTTCTCGTTTTTTATAAAAAACTTTGTATCCCTTCATATGCCGAACTAGTTGCATTGTGGATTTTGCCTAAAACATGATTTTAGAAAATATTCATTGAAAAAAGCTTTTTAAAAATCACATTTGAAAAAAATATTTTAGACCCTTTTCATGCAAAATAAAAAATAAAAAAAAATCTTCTTTGTTATAAAGAACTTTGTATCCCTTCATATGCCGAACTAGTTGCATTGTGGATTTTGCCTAAAACATGATTTTAGACAATATTCATTGAAAAAAGCTTTTTAAAAAATCACATTTGAAAAAATATTTTAGACCCTTTTCATGCAAAATGTATAAAAATATTTTTTCTTGTTTGTTATAAAGAACTTTGTATCCCTTCATATGCCAAACTAGTTGCATTGTGGACTTTGCCTAAAACATGATTTTAGACAATATTCATTGAAAAAAGCTTTTTAAAAAATCACATTGGAAAAAATATTTTAGACCCTTTTCATGCAAAATGAAAAAAATATTTTTCTTGTTTGTTATAAAGAACTTTGTATCCCTTCATATGCCGAACTAGTTGCATTGTGGATTTTGCCTAAAACATGATTTTAGAAAATATTCATTGAAAAAAGCTTTTAAAAAACACATTTGAAAACCATTGCATGTTGTATTCTACATATGTCCTTCTAGTGCTGAACGTTAAAAAAATATTTTAGACCCTTTTCATGCAAAATGTATAAAAAATATTTTTCTCGTTTGTTATAAAGAACTTTGTATCCCTTCATATGCGAACTAGTTGCATTGTGGATTTTGCCTAAAACATGATTTTAGACAATATTCATTGAAAAAAGCTTTTAAAAAATCACATTAGAAAAACCATTGTATGTTGTATTCTACATATGTCCTTCTAGTGCTGAACGTTTGAAAAAAATATTTTAGACCCTTTTCATGCAAAATGTGTAAAAATATTTTTCTCGTTTTATTATAAAAAAACGTTGTATCCCTTCATATGCCGAACTAGTTTTATTTTGGATTTTGCCTAAAACATGATTTTAGAAAATGTTAATGGAAAACATTTTTTTTAATCACATTTGAAAACCCTTGTATGTTGAATTATACATATGTCCTTCTAGTGCTGAACGTAAAAAAAATATTTTAGACCCATTTCATGCAAAATGTGTAAAAATATTTTTCTTGTTTTTTATAAAAAAACGTTGTATCCCTTCATATGCCGAACTAGTTGCATTGTGGATTTTGCCTAAAACATGATTTTAGACAATATTCATTGAAAAAAGCTTTTTAAAAAATCACATTTGAAAACCTTGTATGTTGATTTATATCTTTGCTAAAAAAAATATTTTAGACCCTTTTCATGCAAAATGTATAAAAATATTTTTCTCGTTTGTTATAAAGAAACTTTGTATCCCTTCATATGCCGAACTAGTTGCATTGTGGATTTTGCCTAAAACATGATTTTAGAAAATATTCATTGAAAAAAGCTTTTAAAAAATCACATTTGAAAAAAATATTTTAGACCCTTTTCATGCAAAAAATAAAAAAATATTTTTCCTCGTTATAAAGAACTTTGTATCCCTTCATATGCCGAACTAGTTGCATTGTGGATTTTGCCTAAAACATGATTTTAGAAAATATTCATTGAAAAAATCTTTTTAAAAATCACATTTGAAAAATATATTTTAGACCCTTTTCATGCAAAATGTATAAAAATATTTTTCTCGTTTGTTATAAAGAACTTTGTATCCCTTCATATGCCGAACTAGTTGCATTGTGGACTTTGCCTAAAACATGATTTTAGACAATATTCATTGAAAAAAGCTTTTAAAAAATCACATTTGAAAAAAATATTTTAGACCCTTTTCATGCAAAATGAAAAAAATATTTTTCTTGTTTGTTATAAAGAACTTTGTATCCCTTCATATGCCGAACTAGTTGCATTGTGGATTTTGCCTAAAACATGATTTTAGAAAATATTCATTGAAAAAAGCTTTTTAAAAAATCACATTAGAAAAATATTCTTTGTTATAAAGAAACTTTGTATCCCTTCATATGCGAACTAGTTGCATTGTGGATTTTGCCTAAAACATGATTTTAGAAAATATTCATTGAAAAAAGCTTTTTAAAAAATCACATTTGAAAAATATATTTTAGACCCTTTTCATGCAAAATGTATAAAAAATATTTTTCTTGTTTGTTATAAAGAACTTTGTATCCCTTCATATGCCGAACTAGTTGCATTGTGGACTTTGCCTAAAACATGATTTTAGACAATATTCATTGAAAAAAGCTTTTTAAAAAATCACATTGGAAAAAAATATTTTAGACCCTTTTCATGCAAAATGAAAAAAATATTTTTTCTTGTTTGTTATAAAGAACTTTGTATCCCTTCATATGCCGAACTAGTTGCATTGTGGATTTTGCCTAAAACATGATTTTAGACAATATTCATTGAAAAAAGCTTTTAAAAAAACACATTTGAAAACCATTGCATGTTGTATTCTACATATGTCCTTCTAGTGCTGAACGTTAAAAAATATTTTAGACCCTTTTCATGCAAAATGTATAAAAAATATTTTTCTCGTTTGTTATAAAGAACTTTGTATCCCTTCATATGCGAACTAGTTGCATTGTGGATTTTGCCTAAAACATGATTTTAGACAATATTCATTGAAAAAAGCTTTTAAAAAATCACATTAGAAAAACCATTGTATGTTGTATTCTACATATGTCCTTCTAGTGCTGAACGTTTGAAAAAAATATTTTAGACCCTTTTCATGCAAAATGTGTAAAAAATATTTTTCTGTTTTTTATAAAAAAACGTTGTATCCCTTCATATGCCGAACTAGTTTTATTTTGGATTTTGCCTAAAACATGATTTTAGAAAATGTTAATTGAAAACATTTTTTTTAATCACATTTGAAAACCCTTGTATGTTGAATTATACATATGTCCTTCTAGTGCTGAACGTAAAAAAATATTTTAGACCCATTTCATGCAAAATGTGTAAAAATATTTTTCTTGTTTTTTATAAAAAACGTTGTATCCCTTCATATGCCGAACTAGTTTGCATTGTGGATTTTGCCTAAAACATGATTTTAGAAAATATTCATTGAAAAAAGCTTTTAAAAAATCACATTTGAAAAACCATTGTATGTTGTATTCTACATATGTCATTCTAGTGCTGAACGTTAAAAAAATATTTTAGACCCTTTTCATGCAAAATGTGAAAAAAATATTTTTCTCGCTTTTTAATAAAAAACTTTGTATCCCTTCATATGCCGAACTAGTTGCATTGTGGATTTTGCCTAAAACATGATTTTAGAAAATATTCATTGAAAAAAGCTTTTTAATAAATCACATTTGAAAAATAATATTTTAGACCCTTTTCATGCAAAATAAAAAAAAATCTTCTTTTGTTATAAAGAACTTTGTATCCCTTCATATGCCGAACTAGTTGCATTGTGGATTTTGCCTAAAACATGATTTTAGAAAATATTCATTGAAAAAATCTTTTTAAAAAATCACATTTGAAAAAATATTTTAGACCCTTTTCATGCAAAATGTAAAAAAATATTTTTCTTGTTTGTTATAAAGAACTTTGTATCCCTTCATATGCCGAACTAGTTGCATTGTGGATTTTGCCTAAAACATGATTTTAGAAAATATTCATTTGAAAAAAAGCTTTTAAAAAATCACATTAGAAAAAAATATTTTAGACCATTTTCATGCATAAAAAAATATTGTTATAAAGAACTTTTTCCTTCATATGCCTTTGTTTTGCTATTTAAATATTAAAAAAACTTTTATCCTTTCATATGCCGAACTAGTTGCATTGTGGATTTTGCCTAAAACATGATTTTAGAAAATATTCATTGAAAAAAGCTTTTAAAAAATCACATTTGAAAAATATATTTTAGACCCTTTTCATGCAAAATGTATAAAAAATATTTTTCTTGTTTGTTATAAAGAACTTTGTATCCCTTCATATGCCGAACTAGTTGCATTGTGGATTTTGCCTAAAACATGATTTTAGACAATATTCATTGAAAAAAGCTTTTAAAAAAAACACATTTGAAAACCATTGCATGTTGTATTCTACATATGTCCTTCTAGTGCTGAACGTTAAAAAAATATTTTAGACCCTTTTCATGCAAAATGTATAAAAATATTTTTCTCGTTTTTTATAAAGAACTTTGTATCCCTTCATATGCCGAACTAGTTTCATTTTGGATTTTGCCTAAAACATGATTTTAGACAATATTCATTGAAAACATCTTTTTTTAAATCACATTTGAAAACCCTTGTATGTTGTATTATACATATGTCCTTCTAGTGCTGAACGCAAAAAAATATTTTAGACCCATTTCATGCAAAATGTGTAAAAAATATTTTTCTTGTTTTTTATAAAGAACGTTGTATCCCTTCATATGCCGAACTAGTTTCATTGTGGATTTTGCCTAAAACATGATTTTAGACAATATTCATTGAAAAAAGCTTTTTTAAAAATCACATTTGAAAACCATTGTATGTTGTATTCTACTATGTCTTCTAGTGCTGAACGTTAAAAAATATTTTAGACCCTTTTCATGCAAAATGTGTAAAAATATTTTTCTTGTTTTTTATAAAGAAACTTTGTATCCCTTCATATGCCGAACTAGTTGCATTGTGGATTTTGCCTAAAACATGATTTTAGACAATATTCATTGAAAAAAGCTTTTAAAAAATCACATTTGAAAAAAATATTTTAGACCCTTTTCATGCAAAATGTATAAAAATATTTTCTTGTTTTGTTATAAAGAACTTTGTATCCCTTCATATGCCGAACTAGTTGCATTGTGGATTTTGCCTAAAACATGATTTTAGACAATATTCATTGAAAAAAGCTTTTAAAAAAATCACATTTGAAAACCATTCATTTTATTCATATTTGTACATATTTTAGACCCTTTTCATGCAAAATGTATAAAAATATTTTTCTTGTTTTGTTATAAAAAACTTTGTATCCCTTCATATGCCGAACTAGTTGCATTGTGGATTTTGCCTAAAACATGATTTTAGACAATATTCATTGAAAAAAGCTTTTTAAAAAATCACATTTGAAAACCATTGCATATTGTATTCTACATATGTCCTTCTAGTCTGCTAAAAAAAATTTTTAGACCCTTTTCATGCAAAATGTATAAAAATATTTTTCTCGTTTTTTATAAAAGAACTTTGTATCCCTTCATATGCCAAACTAGTTGCATTGTGGACTTTGCCTAAAACATGATTTTAGACAATATTCATTGAAAAAAGCTTTTTAAAAAATCACATTTGGAAAAAAATATTTTAGACCCTTTTCATGCAAAATGAAAAAAATATTTTTCTTGTTTGTTATAAAGAACTTTGTATCCCTTCATATGCCGAACTAGTTGCATTGTGGATTTTTCCTAAAACATGATTTTAGACAATATTCATTGAAAAAAGCTTTAAAAAAAACACATTTGAAAACCATTGCATGTTGTATTCTACATATGTCCTTCTAGTGCTGAACGTTAAAAAAATATTTTAGACCCTTTTCATGCAAAATGTATAAAAAATATTTTTCTCGTTTGTTATAAAGAACTTTGTATCCCTTCATATGCGAACTAGTTGCATTGTGGATTTTGCCTAAAACATGATTTTAGACAATATTCATTGAAAAAAGCTTTTAAAAAATCACATTAGAAAAACCATTGTATGTTGTATTCTACATATGTCCTTCTAGTGCTGAACGTTTGAAAAAAATATTTTAGACCCTTTTCATGCAAAATGTGTAAAAAATATTTTTCTCGTTTTTTTTAAAAAAACTTTGTATCCCTTCATATGCCGAACTAGTTTTATTTTGGATTTTGCCTAAAACATGATTTTAGAAAATGTTAATGGAAAACATTTTTTTTAATCACATTTGAAAACCCTTGTATGTTGAATTATACATATGTCCTTCTAGTGCTGAACGTAAAAAAATATTTTAGACCCATTTCATGCAAAATGTGTAAAAAATATTTTTCTTGTTTTTTATAAAAAAACGTTGTATCCCTTCATATGCCGAACTAGTTTTATTGTGGATTTTGCCTAAAACATGATTTTAGACAATATTCATTGAAAAAAGCTTTTTAAAAAATCACATTTGAAAACCATTGTATGTTGTATTCTACATATGTCATTCTAGTGCTGAACGTAAAAAAATATTTTAGACCCTTTTCATGCAAAATGTGTAAAAATATTTTCTCGTTTTTAATAAAAAAACTTTGTATCCCTTCATATGCCGAACTAGTTGCATTGTGGATTTTGCCTAAAACATGATTTTAGAAAATATTCATTGAAAAAAGCTTTTTAATAAATCACATTTGAAAATAATATTTTAGACCCTTTTCATGCAAAATTAAAAAAAAAAATCTTCTTTGTTATAAAGAACTTTGTATCCCTTCATATGCCGAACTAGTTGCATTGTGGATTTTGCCTAAAACATGATTTTAGAAAATATTCATTGAAAAAAATCTTTTAAAAAATCACATTTGAAAAAAATATTTTAGACCCTTTTCATGCAAAATGAAAAAAATTATTTTTCTTGTTTGTTATAAAGAACTTTGTATCCCTTCATATGCCGAACTAGTTGCATTGTGGAATTTGCCTAAAACATGATTTTAGAAAATAATCATTTAAAAAAGCTTTTAAAAAATCACATTAGAAAAAAATATTTTAGACCATTTTCATGCAAAAAATAAAAAAATATTTTTCTTTGTTATAAAGAACTTTGTATCCCTTCATATGCCGAACTAGTTGCATTGTGGATTTTGCCTAAAACATGATTTTAGAAAATATTCATTGAAAAAAGCTTTTTAAAAAATCACATTTGAAAAATAATATTTTAGACCCTTTTCATGCAAAATGTATAAAAAATATTTTTCTTGTTTGTTATAAAGAACTTTGTATCCCTTCATATGCCGAACTAGTTGCATTGTGGATTTTGCCTAAAACATGATTTTAGACAATATTCATTGAAAAAAGCTTTTAAAAAATCAAATTTGAAAACCATTGCATTTTGTATTCTACATATGTCCTTCTAGTGCTGACGTAAAAAAATATTTTAGACCCTTTTCATGCAAAATGTATAAAAATATTTTTTCTTGTTTGTTATAAAGAACTTTGTATCCCTTCATATGCCGAACTAGTTGCATTGTGGATTTTGCCTAAAACATGATTTTAGACAAATATTCATTGAAAAAAGCTTTTTAAAAAATCACATTTGAAAAACCATTGCATGTTGTATTCTACATATGTCCTTCTAGTGCTGAACGTTAAAAAAATATTTTAGACCCTTTTCATGCAAAATGTATAAAAATATTTTTCTCGTTTTTATAAAGAACTTTGTATCCCTTCATATGCGAACTAGTTGCATTGTGGATTTTGCCTAAAACATGATTTTAGACAATATTCATTGAAAAAAGCTTTTTAAAAAATCACATTAGAAAAACCATTGTATGTTGTATTCTACATATGTCCTTCTAGTGCTGAACGTTTGAAAAAATATTTTAGACCCTTTTCATGCAAAATGTGAAAAATATTTTTCTCGTTTTTTATAAAAACTTTGTATCCCTTCATATGCCGAACTAGTTTCATTTTGGATTTTGCCTAAAACATGATTTTAGAAAATGTTAATTGAAAACATTTTTTTTAATCACATTTGAAAAACCTTTATGTTGAATTATACATATGTCCTTCTAGTGCTGAACGAAAAAAATATTTTAGACCCATTTCATGCAAAATGTGTAAAAATATTTTTCTTGTTTGTTATAAAAAAACTTTGTATCCCTTCATATGCCGAACTAGTTGCATTGTGGATTTTGCCTAAAACATGATTTTAGACAATATTCATTGAAAAAAGCTTTTTAAAAAATCACATTTGAAAACATTGATTATATAAAAATATTTTAGACCCTTTTCATGCAAAATGTGTAAAAATATTTTTTCTTGTTTGTTATAAAGAACTTTGTATCCCTTCATATGCCGAACTAGTTGCATTGTGGATTTTGCCTAAAACATGATTTTAGACAATATTCATTGAAAAAAGCTTTTTAAAAAAATCAAATTTGAAAACCATTGTTTGTATTCTACATATGCCTTCTAGTGCTGAACGTTAAAAAAATATTTTAGACCCTTTTTCATGCAAAATGTAAAAAATATTTTTCTGTTTTTTATAAAGAAACGTTTGTATCCCTTCATATGCCGAACTAGTTGCATTGTGGATTTGCCTAAAACATGATTTTAGACAATATTCATTGAAAAAAGCTTTTAAAAAATCACATTTGAAAAAAATATTTTAGACCCTTTTCATGCAAAATGAAAAAAATTATTTTTCTTGTTTGTTATAAAGAACTTTGTATCCCTTCATATGCCGAACTAGTTGCATTGTGGATTTTGCCTAAAACATGATTTTAGACAATATTCATTGAAAAAAGCTTTTAAAAAAAACACATTTGAAAACCATTGCATGTTGTATTCTACATATGTCCTTCTAGTGCTGAACGTTAAAAAAATATTTTAGACCCTTTTCATGCAAAATGTATAAAAAATATTTTTCTCGTTTGTTATAAAGAACTTTGTATCCCTTCATATGCGAACTAGTTGCATTGTGGATTTTGCCTAAAACATGATTTTAGACAATATTCATTGAAAAAAGCTTTTAAAAAATCACATTAGAAAAACCATTGTATGTTGTATTCTACATATGTCCTTCTAGTGCTGAACGTTTGAAAAAAATATTTTAGACCCTTTTCATGCAAAATGTGTAAAAATATTTTTCTTGTTTTTTATAAAAAACTTTGTATCCCTTCATATGCCGAACTAGTTTTATTTTGGATTTTGCCTAAAACATGATTTTAGAAAATGTTAATGGAAAACATTTTTTTTTAATCACATTTGAAAACCCTTGTATGTTGAATTATACATATGTCCTTCTAGTGCTGAACGTAAAAAAATATTTTAGACCCATTTCATGCAAAATGTGTAAAAATATTTTTCTTGTTTTTTATAAAAAAACGTTGTATCCCTTCATATGCCGAACTAGTTGCATTGTGGATTTTGCCTAAAACATGATTTTAGACAATATTCATTGAAAAAGCTTTTTAAAAAATCACATTTGAAAACCATTGTATGTTGTATTCTACATTTCATTTAGTGCTGAACGTTAAAAAATATTTTAGACCCTTTTCATGCAAAATGTGTAAAAAATATTTTTCTCGTTTTAATAAAAAAACTTTGTATCCCTTCATATGCCGAACTAGTTGCATTGTGGATTTTGCCTAAAACATGATTTTAGACAATATTCATTGAAAAAGCTTTTAATAAATCACATTTGAAAATAATATTTTAGACCCTTTTCATGCAAAATTAAAAAAAAATCTTCTTTGTTATAAAGAACTTTGTATCCCTTCATATGCCGAACTAGTTGCATTGTGGATTTTGCCTAAAACATGATTTTAGAAAATATTCATTGAAAAAAGCTTTTTAAAAAATCACATTTGAAAAAAATATTTTAGACCCTTTTCATGCAAAATGAAAAAAATTATTTTTCTTGTTTGTTATAAAGAACTTTGTATCCCTTCATATGCCGAACTAGTTGCATTGTGGAATTTGCCTAAAACATGATTTTAGAAAATAATCATTGAAAAAAGCTTTTAAAAAATCACATTAGAAAAAAATATTTTAGACCCTTTTCATATAAAAATTTTTTTCTTTTGTTATAAAGAACTTTGTATCCCTTCATATGCCGAACTAGTTGCATTGTGGATTTTGCCTAAAACATGATTTTAGAAAATATTCATTGAAAAAAGCTTTTAAAAAATCACATTTGAAAAATATATTTTAGACCCTTTTCATGCAAAATGTATAAAAATATTTTTCTTGTTTGTTATAAAGAACTTTGTATCCCTTCATATGCCGAACTAGTTGCATTGTGGATTTTGCCTAAAACATGATTTTAGAAATATTCATTGAAAAAAGCTTTTAAAAAAATCACATTTGAAAACCATTGCATGTTGTATTCTACATATGTCCTTCTAGTGCTGAACGTTAAAAAAATATTTTAGACCCTTTTCATGCAAAATGTATAAAAAATATTTTCTCGTTTGTTATAAAGAACTTTGTATCCCTTCATATGCCAAACTAGTTGCATTGTGGATTTTGCCTAAAACATGATTTTAGACAATATTCATTGAAAAAGCTTTTTTAAAAAATCACATTAGAAAACCCATTGTATGTTGTATTCTACATATGTCCTTCTAGTGCTGAACGTTGAAAAAAATATTTTAGACCCTTTTCATGCAAAATGTGTAAAAATATTTTTCTCGTTTTTTATAAAAAAACGTTGTATCCCTTCATATGCCGAACTAGTTTTATTGTGGATTTTGCCTAAAACATGATTTTAGAAAATGTTAATGGAAAACATTTTTTTTAAATCACATTTGAAAACCCTTGTATGTTGAATTATACATATGTCCTTCTAGTGCTGAACGTAAAAAAATATTTTAGACCCATTTCATGCAAAATGTGTAAAAATATTTTTCTTGTTTTTTATAAAAAACGTTGTATCCCTTCATATGCCGAACTAGTTGCATTGTGGATTTTGCCTAAAACATGATTTTAGACAATATTCATTGAAAAAAGCTTTTTAATAAATCACATTTGAAAATAATATTTTAGACCCTTTTCATGCAAAATAAAAATAAAAATATTCTTTTGTTATAAAGAACTTTGTATCCCTTCATATGCCGAACTAGTTGCATTGTGGATTTTGCCTAAAACATGATTTTAGAAAATATTCATTGAAAAAAGCTTTTTAAAAATCACATTTGAAAAAATATTTTAGACCCTTTTCATGCAAAATGAAAAAAATTATTTTTCTCTGTTTGTTATAAAGAACTTTGTATCCCTCATATGCCGAACTAGTTGCATTGTGGAATTTGCCTAAAACATGATTTTAGAAAATATTCATTGAAAAAAGCTTTTTAAAAAATCACATTTGAAAAATATATTTTAGACCCTTTTCATGCAAAATGTATAAAAATATTTTTCTTGTTTGTTATAAAGAACTTTGTATCCCTTCATATGCCGAACTAGTTGCATTGTGGATTTTGCCTAAAACATGATTTTAGACAATATTCATTGAAAAAAGCTTTAAAAAAATCAAATTTGAAAACCATTGCATGTTGTATTCTACATATGTCCTTCTAGTGCTGAACGTTAAAAAAATATTTTAGACCCTTTTCATGCAAAATGTGTAAAAAATATTTTTCTCGTTTTTTTATAAAAAAACTTTGTATCCCTTCATATGCCAAACTAGTTGCATTGTGGACTTTGCCTAAAACATGATTTTAGACAATATTCATTGAAAAAAGCTTTTAAAAAATCACATTGGAAAAAAAATATTTTAGACCCTTTTCATGCAAAATGTAAAAAATATTTTTCTTGTTTGTTATAAAGAACTTTGTATCCCTTCATATGCCGAACTAGTTGCATTGTGGATTTTGCCTAAAACATGATTTTAGACAATATTCATTGAAAAAAGCTTTAAAAAAAACACATTTGAAAACCATTGCATGTTGTATTCTACATATGTCCTTCTAGTGCTGAACGTTAAAAAAATATTTTAGACCCTTTTCATGCAAAATGTATAAAAATATTTTTCTCGTTTGTTATAAAGAACTTTGTATCCCTTCATATGCGAACTAGTTGCATTGTGGATTTTGCCTAAAACATGATTTTAGACAATATTCATTGAAAAAAGCTTTTAAAAAATCACATTAGAAAAACCATTGTATGTTGTATTCTACATATGTCCTTCTAGTGCTGAACGTTTGAAAAAAATATTTTAGACCCTTTTCATGCAAAATGTGTAAAAAATATTTTTCTTGTTTTTTATAAAAAACTTTGTATCCCTTCATATGCCGAACTAGTTTTATTTTGGATTTTGCCTAAAACATGATTTTAGAAAATGTTAATTGAAAACATTTTTTTTAATCACATTTGACAACCCTTGTATGTTGAATTATACATATGTCCTTCTAGTGCTGAACGTAAAAAAATATTTTAGACCCATTTCATGCAAAATGTGTAAAAATATTTTTCTTGTTTTTTATAAAAAAACGTTGTATCCCTTCATATGCCGAACTAGTTTCATTGTGGATTTTGCCTAAAACATGATTTTAGACAATATTCATTGAAAAAAGCTTTTAAAAAATCACATTTGAAAACCATTGTATGTTGTATTCTACATATGTCATTCTAGTGCTGAACGTTAAAAAAATATTTTAGACCCTTTTCATGCAAAATGTGTAAAAAATATTTTTCTCGTTTTTAATAAAAAAACTTTGTATCCCTTCATATGCCGAACTAGTTGCATTGTGGATTTTGCCTAAAACATGATTTTAGAAAATATTCATTGAAAAAAGCTTTTTAATAAATCACATTTGAAAATAATATTTTAGACCCTTTTCATGCAAAATAAAAAAAAATCTTCTTTGTTATAAAGAACTTTGTATCCCTTCATATGCCGAACTAGTTGCATTGTGGATTTTGCCTAAAACATGATTTTAGAAAATATTCATTGAAAAAACTTTTAAAAAATCACATTTGAAAAAAATATTTTAGACCCTTTTCATGCAAAATGAAAAAAATTATTTTTCTTGTTTGTTATAAAGAACTTTGTATCCCTTCATATGCCGAACTAGTTGCATTGTGGAATTTGCCTAAAACATGATTTTAGAAAATAATCATTTAAAAAAGCTTTTAAAAAATCACATTAGAAAAAAATATTTTAGACCATTTTCATAAAAAAAATAAAATAATATTCTTTGTTATAAAGAACTTTGTATCCCTTCATATGCCGAACTAGTTGCATTGTGGATTTTGCCTAAAACATGATTTTAGAAAATATTCATTGAAAAAAGCTTTTTAAAAAATCACATTTGAAAAATATATTTTAGACCCTTTTCATGCAAAATGTATAAAAATATTTTTCTTGTTTGTTATAAAGAACTTTGTATCCCTTCATATGCCGAACTAGTTGCATTGTGGATTTTGCCTAAAACATGATTTTAGACAATATTCATTGAAAAAAGCTTTTAAAAAAAACACATTTGAAAACCATTGCATGTTGTATTCTACATATGTCCTTCTAGTGCTGAACGTTTGAAAAAAATATTTTAGACCCTTTTCATGCAAAATGTGTAAAAAATATTTTTCTCGTTTGTTATAAAGAACTTTGTATCCCTTCATATGCCGAACTAGTTTGCATTTTTGGATTTTGCCTAAAACATGATTTTAGACAATGTTCATTGAAAAACATTTTTTTAAATCACATTTGAAAACCCTTGTATGTTGTATTCTACATATGTCCTTCTAGTGCTGAACGTAAAAAAATATTTTAGACCCATTTCATGCAAAATGTGTAAAAATATTTTTCTCGTTTTTTTATAAAAAACGTTGTATCCCTTCATATGCCGAACTAGTTGCATTGTGGATTTTGCCTAAAACATGATTTTAGAAAATGTTCATTGAAAAAAGCTTTTTAATAAATCACATTTGAAAATAATATTTTAGACCCTTTTCATGCAAAATAAAAATAAAAAATTTTCTTTGTTATAAAGAACTTTGTATCCCTTCATATGCCGAACTAGTTGCATTGTGGATTTTGCCTAAAACATGATTTTAGACAATATTCATTGAAAAAAGCTTTTAAAAAATCACATTTAAAAAAATATTTTAGACCCTTTTCATGCAAAATGTATAAAAATATTTGTTCTTGTTTGTTATAAAGAACTTTGTATCCCTTCATATGCCGAACTAGTTGCATTGTGGATTTGCCTAAAACATGATTTTAGACAATATTCATTGAAAAAAGCTTTTTAAAAAATCACATTTGAAAAATATATTTTAGACCCTTTTCATGCAAAATGTATAAAAAAATATTTTTCTTGTTTGTTATAAAGAACTTTGTATCCCTTCATATGCCGAACTAGTTGCATTGTGGATTTTGCCTAAAACATGATTTTAGACAATATTCATTGAAAAAAGCTTTAAAAAAATCAAATTTGAAAACCATTGCATGTTGTATTCTACATATGTCCTTCTAGTGCTGAACGTTAAAAAAATATTTTAGACCCTTTTCATGCAAAATGTGTAAAAAATATTTTTCTCCGTTTTTTATAAAAAACGTTGTATCCCTTCATATGCCAAACTAGTTGCATTGTGGACTTTGCCTAAAACATGATTTTAGACAATATTCATTGAAAAAAGCTTTTAAAAAATCACATTGGAAAAAAAATATTTTAGACCCTTTTCATGCAAAATGTAAAAAATATTTTTCTTGTTTGTTATAAAGAACTTTGTATCCCTTCATATGCCGAACTAGTTGCATTGTGGATTTTGCCTAAAACATGATTTTAGACAATATTCATTGAAAAAAGCTTTAAAAAAACACATTTGAAAACCATTGCATGTTGTATTCTACATATGTCCTTCTAGTGCTGAACGTTAAAAAAATATTTTAGACCCTTTTCATGCAAAATGTATAAAAAATATTTTTTCTCGTTTGTTATAAAGAACTTTGTATCCCTTCATATGCGAACTAGTTGCATTGTGGATTTTGCCTAAAACATGATTTTAGACAATATTCATTGAAAAAAGCTTTTTAAAAAATCACATTAGAAAAACCATTGTATGTTGTATTCTACATATGTCCTTCTAGTGCTGAACGTTTGAAAAAAATATTTTAGACCCTTTTCATGCAAAATGTGTAAAAATATTTTTCTTGTTTTTTTATAAAAAACTTTGTATCCCTTCATATGCCGAACTAGTTTTATTTTGGATTTTGCCTAAAACATGATTTTAGAAAATGTTAATTGAAAACATTTTTTTAAAAATCACATTTGAAAACCCTTGTATGTTGAATTATACATATGTCCTTCTAGTGCTGAACGTAAAAAAATATTTTAGACCCATTTCATGCAAAATGTGTAAAAATATTTTTCTCGTTTTTTATAAAAAAACGTTGTATCCCTTCATATGCCAAACTAGTTGCATTGTGGATTTTGCCTAAAACATGATTTTAGACAATATTCATTGAAAAAAGCTTTTTAAAAAATCACATTTGAAAACCATTGTATGTTGTATTCTACATATGTCATTCTAGTGCTGAACGTAAAAAAAATATTTTAGACCCTTTTCATGCAAAATGTGTAAAAAATATTTTTCTCGTTTTTAATAAAAAAACTTTGTATCCCTTCATATGCCGAACTAGTTGCATTGTGGATTTTGCCTAAAACATGATTTTAGAAAATATTCATTGAAAAAAGCTTTTTAATAAATCACATTTGAAAATAATATTTTAGACCCTTTTCATGCAAAATTAAAAAAAAATTCTTCTTTGTTATAAAGAACTTTGTATCCCTTCATATGCCGAACTAGTTGCATTGTGGATTTTGCCTAAAACATGATTTTAGAAAATATTCATTGAAAAAAGCTTTTTAAAAAATCACATTTGAAAAAAATATTTTAGACCCTTTTCATGCAAAATGAAAAAAATTATTTTTCTTGTTTGTTATAAAGAACTTTGTATCCCTTCATATGCCGAACTAGTTGCATTGTGGATTTTGCCTAAAACATGATTTTAGAAAATAATCATTGAAAAAAGCTTTTTAAAAAAATCACATTAGAAAAAAATATTTTAGACCCTTTTCATAAAAAAAATAAAAAAATTCTTTGTTATAAAGAACTTTGTATCCCTTCATATGCCGAACTAGTTGCATTGTGGATTTTGCCTAAAACATGATTTTAGAAAATATTCATTGAAAAAAGCTTTTAAAAAATCACATTTGAAAAATATATTTTAGACCCTTTTCATGCAAAATGTATAAAAATATTTTTCTTGTTTGTTATAAAGAACTTTGTATCCCTTCATATGCCGAACTAGTTGCATTGTGGATTTTGCCTAAAACATGATTTTAGACAATATTCATTGAAAAAAGCTTTTAAAAAATCAAATTTGAAAACCATTGCATGTTGTATTCTACATATGTCCTTCTAGTGCTGAACGTTAAAAAAATATTTTAGATCCTTTTCATGCAAAATGTGTAAAAATATTTTTCTCGTTTTTTATAAAAAACGTTTGTATCCCTTCATATGCCAAACTAGTTGTATTTTGGATTTTGCCTAAAACATGATTTTAGAAAATGTTAATGGAAAACATTTTTTTTTAATCACATTTGAAAACCCTTGTATGTTGAATTATACATATGTCCTTCTAGTGCTGAACGTAAAAAAAATATTTTAGACCCATTTCATGCAAAATGTGTAAAAAATATTTTTCTTGTTTTTTATAAAGAACCGTTGTATCCCTTCATATGCCGAACTAGTTGCATTGTGGATTTTGCCTAAAACATGATTTTAGACAATATTCATTGAAAAAAGCTTTTTAATAAATCACATTTGAAAATAATATTTTAGACCCTTTTCATGCAAAATTAAAAATAAAAATCTTCTTTGTTATAAAGAACTTTGTATCCCTTCATATGCCGAACTAGTTGCATTGTGGATTTTGCCTAAAACATGATTTTAGAAAATATTCATTGAAAAAAGCTTTTAAAAAATCACATTTGAAAAAAATATTTTAGACCCTTTTCATGCAAAATGTAAAAAATTATTTTTCTTGTTTGTTATAAAGAACTTTGTATCCCTTCATATGCCGAACTAGTTGCATTGTGGATTTTGCCTAAAACATGATTTTAGAAAATATTCATTGAAAAAAGCTTTTTAAAAAATCACATTTGAAAAAATATATTTTAGACCCTTTTCATGCAAAATGTATAAAAAATATTTTTCTTGTTTGTTATAAAGAACTTTGTATCCCTTCATATGCCGAACTAGTTGCATTGTGGATTTTGCCTAAAACATGATTTTAGACAATATTCATAGAAAAAAGCTTTTAAAAAATCAAATTTGAAAACCATTGCATGTTGTATTCTACATATGTCCTTCTAGTGCTGAACGTTAAAAAAATATTTTAGACCCTTTTCATGCAAAATGTGTAAAAATATTTTTCTCGTTTTTTATAAAAAAACTTTGTATCCCTTCATATGCCGAACTAGTTGCATTGTGGACTTTGCCTAAAACATGATTTTAGACAATATTCATTGAAAAAAGCTTTTAAAAAAATCACATTGGAAAAAAATATTTTAGACCCTTTTCATGCAAAATGAAAAAAAAATATTTTTCTTGTTTGTTATAAAGAACTTTGTATCCCTTCATATGCCGAACTAGTTGCATTGTGGATTTTGCCTAAAACATGATTTTAGACAATATTCATTGAAAAAAGCTTTTAAAAAAAACACATTTGAAAACCATTGCATGTTGTATTCTACATATGTCCTTCTAGTGCTGAACGTTAAAAAAATATTTTAGACCCTTTTCATGCAAAATGTATAAAAAATATTTTTCTCGTTTGTTATAAAGAACTTTGTATCCCTTCATATGCGAACTAGTTGCATTGTGGATTTTGCCTAAAACATGATTTTAGACAATATTCATTGAAAAAAGCTTTTAAAAAATCACATTAGAAAAACCATTGTATGTTGTATTCTACATATGTCCTTCTAGTGCTGAACGTTTGAAAAAAATATTTTAGACCCTTTTCATGCAAAATGTGTAAAAAATATTTTTCTTGTTTTTTATAAAAAAACGTTGTATCCCTTCATATGCCGAACTAGTTTTATTTTGGATTTTGCCTAAAACATGATTTTAGAAAATATTAATTGAAAACATTTTTTTAAAATCACATTTGAAAACCCTTGTATGTTGAATTATACATATGTCCTTCTAGTGCTGAACGTAAAAAAATATTTTAGACCCATTTCATGCAAAATGTGTAAAAAATATTTTTCTTGTTTTTTATAAAAAACTTTGTATCCCTTCATATGCCGAACTAGTTGCATTGTGGATTTTGCCTAAAACATGATTTTAGAAAATATTCATTGAAAAAAGCTTTTTAAAAAATCACATTTGAAAACCATTGTATGTTGTATTCTACATATGTCTTCTAGTGCTGAACGTTAAAAAAATATTTTAGACCCTTTTCATGCAAAATGTGTAAAAAATATTTTTCTGGTTTTTAATAAAAAACTTTGTATCCCTTCATATGCCGAACTAGTTGCATTGTGGATTTTGCCTAAAACATGATTTTAGAAAATATTCATTGAAAAAAGCTTTTTAATAAATCACATTTGAAAATAATATTTTAGACCCTTTTCATGCAAAATTAAAAAAAATCTTCTTTGTTATAAAGAACTTTGTATCCCTTCATATGCCGAACTAGTTGCATTGTGGATTTTGCCTAAAACATGATTTTAGAAAATATTCATTGAAAAAAATCTTTTAAAAAATCACATTTGAAAAAAATATTTTAGACCCTTTTCATGCAAAATGTAAAAAATTATTTTTCTTGTTTGTTATAAAGAACTTTGTATCCCTTCATATGCCGAACTAGTTGCATTGTGGATTTTGCCTAAAACATGATTTTAGAAAATAATCATTTAAAAAAGCTTTTTAAAAAAATCACATTAGAAAAAAATATTTTAGACCATTTTCATAAAAAAAAATAATAATTCTTTGTTATAAAGAACTTTGTATCCCTTCATATGCCGAACTAGTTGCATTGTGGATTTTGCCTAAAACATGATTTTAGAAAATATTCATTGAAAAAAGCTTTTTAAAAATCACATTTGAAAAATATATTTTAGACCCTTTTCATGCAAAATGTATAAAAATATTTTTCTTGTTTGTTATAAAGAACTTTGTATCCCTTCATATGCCGAACTAGTTGCATTGTGGATTTTGCCTAAAACATGATTTTAGAAAATATTCATTGAAAAAAGCTTTTAAAAAAACACATTTGAAAACCATTGCATGTTGTATTCTACATATGTCCTTCTAGTGCTGAACGTTAAAAAAATATTTTAGACCCTTTTCATGCAAAATGTATAAAAAATATTTTTCTCGTTTGTTATAAAGAACTTTGTATCCCTTCATATGCCGAACTAGTTGCATTGTGGATTTTGCCTAAAACATGATTTTAGACAATATTCATTGAAAAAAGCTTTTAAAAAATCACATTAGAAAAACCATTGTATGTTGTATTCTACATATGTCCTTCTAGTGCTGAACGTTTGAAAAAAATATTTTAGACCCTTTTCATGCAAAATGTGTAAAAATATTTTTCTCGTTTTTTATTTAAAAAAACTTTGTATCCCTTCATATGCCGAACTAGTTTCATTTTGGATTTTGCCTAAAACATGATTTTAGAAAATGTTCATTGAAAACATTTTTTTAAATCACATTTGAAAACCCTTGTATGTTGAATTATACATATGTCCTTCTAGTGCTGAACGTAAAAAAATATTTTAGACCCTTTTCATGCAAAATGTGTAAAAATATTTTTCTTGTTTTTTATAAAGAACTTTGTATCCCTTCATATGCCGAACTAGTTGCATTGTGGATTTTGCCTAAAACATGATTTTAGACAATATTCATTGAAAAAAGCTTTTAAAAAATCACATAAAAAAATATTTTAGACCCTTTTCATGCAAAATGTATAAAAAATATTTGTATTGTTTGTTATAAAGAACTTTGTATCCCTTCATATGCCGAACTAGTTGCATTGTGGACTTTGCCTAAAACATGATTTTAGACAATATTCATTGAAAAAAGCTTTTTAAAAATCACATTTGAAAACCATTGCATGTTGTATTCTACATATGTCCTTCTAGTGCTGAACGTTAAAAAAATATTTTAGACCCTTTTCATGCAAAATGTGTAAAAATATTTTTCTCGTTTTTTTATAAAAAAACGTTGTATCCCTTCATATGCCAAACTAGTTGCATTGTGGACTTTGCCTAAAACATGATTTTAGACAATATTCATTGAAAAAAGCTTTTTAAAAAATCACATTGGAAAAAAATATTTTAGACCCTTTTCATGCAAAATGAAAAAAATATTTTTTCTTGTTTGTTATAAAGAACTTTGTATCCCTTCATATGCCGAACTAGTTGCATTGTGGATTTTGCCTAAAACATGATTTTAGACAATATTCATTGAAAAAAGCTTTTAAAAAACACATTTGAAAACCATTGCATGTTGTATTCTACATATGTCCTTCTAGTGCTGAACGTTAAAAAATATTTTAGACCCTTTTCATGCAAAATGTATAAAAAATATTTTTCTCGTTTGTTATAAAGAACTTTGTATCCCTTCATATGCGAACTAGTTGCATTGTGGATTTTGCCTAAAACATGATTTTAGACAATATTCATTGAAAAAAGCTTTTAAAAAATCACATTAGAAAAACCATTGTATGTTGTATTCTACATATGTCCTTCTAGTGCTGAACGTTTGAAAAAAATATTTTAGACCCTTTTCATGCAAAATGTGTAAAAATATTTTTCTCGTTTTTTATAAAAAAACGTTGTATCCCTTCATATGCCGAACTAGTTTCATTTTGGATTTTGCCTAAAACATGATTTTAGAAAATATTCATGGAAAACATTTTTTTTAAATCACATTTGAAAACCCTTGTATGTTGAATTATACATATGTCCTTCTAGTGCTGAACGTAAAAAAATATTTTAGACCCATTTCATGCAAAATGTGTAAAAAATATTTTTCTTGTTTTTTATAAAAAAACGTTGTATCCCTTCATATGCCGAACTAGTTGCATTGTGGATTTTGCCTAAAACATGATTTTAGACAATATTCATTGAAAAAAGCTTTTTAAAAAATCACATTTGAAAACCATTGTATGTTGTATTCTACATATGTCCTTCTAGTGCTGAACGTTAAAAAAATATTTTAGACCCTTTTCATGCAAAATGTGTAAAAAATATTTTTCTCGTTTTTAATAAAAAAACTTTGTATCCCTTCATATGCCGAACTAGTTGCATTGTGGATTTTGCCTAAAACATGATTTTAGAAAATATTCATTGAAAAAAGCTTTTTAATAAATCACATTTGAAAATAATATTTTAGACCCTTTTCATGCAAAATGTAAAAAAAAAAATTCTTCTTTGTTATAAAGAACTTTGTATCCCTTCATATGCCGAACTAGTTGCATTGTGGATTTTGCCTAAAACATGATTTTAGAAAATATTCATTGAAAAAAGCTTTTAAAAAATCACATTTGAAAAAAATATTTTAGACCCTTTTCATGCAAAATGTAAAAAAATTATTTTTCTTGTTTGTTATAAAAAACTTTGTATCCCTTCATATGCCGAACTAGTTGCATTGTGGATTTTGCCTAAAACATGATTTTAGAAAATATTCATTGAAAAAGCTTTTTAAAAAATCACATTAGAAAAAAATATTTTAGACCCTTTTCATGCAAAATGAAAAAATATTTTTCTTGTTTGTTATAAAAAAACTTTGTATCCCTTCATATGCCGAACTAGTTGCATTGTGGATTTTGCCTAAAACATGATTTTAGAAAATATTCATTGAAAAAAGCTTTTTAAAAAATCACATTTGAAAAAAATATTTTAGACCCTTTTCATGCAAAATGTATAAAAAATATTTTTCTTGTTTGTTATAAAGAACTTTGTATCCCTTCATATGCCGAACTAGTTGCATTGTGGATTTTGCCTAAAACATGATTTTAGACAATATTCATTGAAAAAGCTTTTAAAAAATCACATTTGAAAAACATATTTTAGACCCTTTTCATGCAAAATGTAAAAAAATATTTTTCTCGTTTGTTATAAAGAACTTTGTATCCCTTCATATGCCGAACTAGTTGCATTGTGGATTTTGCCTAAAACATGATTTTAGAAAATATTCATTGAAAAAAGCTTTTTTAAAAATCACATTTGAAAACCATTGCATGTTGTATTCTACATATGTCCTTCTAGTGCTGAACGTTAAAAAAATATTTTAGACCCTTTTCATGCAAAATGTATAAAAATATTTTTCTCGTTTGTTATAAAGAAACGTTGTATCCCTTCATATGCCGAACTAGTTGCATTGTGGACTTTGCCTAAAACATGATTTTAGACAATATTCATTGAAAAAAGCTTTTTAAAAATCACATTTGAAAAAAATATTTTAGACCCTTTTCATGCAAAATGTAAAAAAATATTTTTCTTGTTTGTTATAAAGAACTTTGTATCCCTTCATATGCCGAACTAGTTGCATTGTGGATTTTGCCTAAAACATGATTTTAGAAAATATTCATTGAAAAAAGCTTTTAAAAATCACATTTGAAAAAAATATTTTAGACCCTTTTCATGCAAAATGTAAAAAAAAATATTTTTCTTGTTTGTTATAAAGAACTTTGTATCCCTTCATATGCGAACTAGTTGCATTGTGGATTTTGCCTAAAACATGATTTTAGACAATATTCATTGAAAAAAGCTTTTAAAAAATCACATTTGAAAACCATTGTATGTTGTATTCTACATATGTCCTTCTAGTGTGAACGTTAAAAAAATATTTTAGACCCTTTTCATGCAAAATGTATAAAAAATATTTTTCTTGTTTTTTATAAAGAACTTTGTATCCCTTCATATGCCGAACTAGTTTCATTGTGGATTTTGCCTAAAACATGATTTTAGACAATATTCATTGAAAACATTTTTAATCACATTTGAAAACCCTTGTATGTTGTATTATACATATGTCCTTCTAGTGCTGAACGTTAAAAAATATTTTAGACCCTTTTCATGCAAAATGTGTAAAAATATTTTCTGTTTTTTATAAAAAAACTTTGTATCCCTTCATATGCCGAACTAGTTGCATTGTGGATTTTGCCTAAAACATGATTTTAGACAATATTCATTGAAAAAAGCTTTTTAAAAAATCACATTTGAAAACCATTGTATGTTGTATTCTACATATGTCCTTCTAGTGCTGAACGTTTAAAAAATATTTTAGACCCTTTTCATGCAAAATGTGTAAAAATATTTTTTCTCGTTTTTTATAAAAAAAACGTTGTATCCCTTCATATGCCGAACTAGTTGCATTGTGGATTTTGCCTAAAACATGATTTTAGACAATATTCATTGAAAAAATGCTTTTTAAAAAATCACATTTGAAAACCATTGTATGTTGTTTCTCTTGTTTCTAGTGCAAGTTAAAAATATTTTAGACCCTTTTCATGCAAAATGTATAAAAAATATTTTTCTCGTTTTGTTATAAAGAACTTTGTATCCCTTCATATGCCGAACTAGTTGCATTGTGGATTTTGCCTAAAACATGATTTTAGACAATATTCATTGAAAAAAGCTTTTTAAAAATCACATTTGAAAAAAATATTTTAGACCCTTTTCATGCAAAATGAAAAAAACATTTTTTTCTTGTTTGTTATAAAGAACTTTGTATCCCTTCATATGCCGAACTAGTTGCATTGTGGATTTTGCCTAAAACATGATTTTAGAAAATATTCATTGAAAAAAGCTTTTAAAAAATCACATTAGAAAACCTTTTCATATTATATTCTTTGTTATAAAGAACTTTGTATCCCTTCATATGCCGAACTAGTTGCATTGTGGATTTTGCCTAAAACATGATTTTAGAAAATATTCATTGAAAAAAGCTTTTTAAAAAATCACATTTGAAAAATATATTTTAGACCCTTTTCATGCAAAATGTATAAAAAATATTTTTTCTTGTTTGTTATAAAGAACTTTGTATCCCTTCATATGCCGAACTAGTTGCATTGTGGATTTTGCCTAAAACATGATTTTAGACAATATTCATTGAAAAAAGCTTTTAAAAAATCACATTTGAAAACCATTGCATGTTGTATTCTACATATGTCCTTCTAGTGCTGAACGTTAAAAAAATATTTTAGACCCTTTTCATGCAAAATGTGTAAAAAATATTTTTCTGTTTTTTATTAAAAAACGTTTGTATCCCTTCATATGCCAAACTAGTTTCATTTTGGATTTTGCCTAAAACATGATTTTAGAAAATGTTAATGGAAAACATTTTTTTAAATCACATTTGAAAACCCTTGTATGTTGAATTATACATATGTCCTTCTAGTGCTGAACGTAAAAAAATATTTTAGACCCATTTCATGCAAAATGTGTAAAAATATTTTTCTTGTTTTTTATAAAAAAACGTTGTATCCCTTCATATGCCGAACTAGTTGCATTGTGGATTTTGCCTAAAACATGATTTTAGACAATATTCATTGAAAAAAGCTTTTTAAAAAATCACATTTGAAAACCTGTTTATTAGTGCTGAACAATATTTTAGACCCTTTTCATGCAAAATGTGTAAAAAAAAATCTTCTGTTTGTTATAAAGAACTTTGTATCCCTTCATATGCCGAACTAGTTGCATTGTGGATTTTGCCTAAAACATGATTTTAGACAATATTCATTGAAAAAGTCTTTTTAAAAAATCACATTTGAAAAAATATTTTAGACCCTTTTCATGCAAAATGTATAAAAAATATTTTTATTTGTTTGTTATAAAGAACTTTGTATCCCTTCATATGCCGAACTAGTTGCATTGTGGATTTTGCCTAAAACATGATTTTAGAAAATATTCATGAAAAAAGCTTTATTGAAAACCTATTTGTATTCTACATTTCTTCTAGTGTGAAAAAAAATATTTTAGATCCTTTTCATGCAAAATGTGTAAAAATATTTTTCTTTGTTATAAAGAACTTTGTATCCCTTCATATGCGAAACTAGTTGCATTGTGGATTTTGCCTAAAACATGATTTTAGAAAATATTCATTGAAAAAGCTTTTTAAAAATCACATTTGAA
>NW_025535661.1:82500-86738 GCF_020615455.1 Coregonus clupeaformis | reverse complement strand
GTATTAGAACCCAAATGCAGACAAGTACACCAAGCCAGAGAAGGTTTAACAGGTTTATTTAAAATGTTCAATAGTCCAGGTTTCCAATAATAGGGGAAGAGCAAGTCCAGGTTACAGGAAGGGTAACAGATCCAGGTCAGGGCAGGTGTGGTACCGTAATGTCCTAGTGTCCGTGGTGAGTCCAAAAGAGAGGTCCGGTAGTGGAGAGCAGGATGGTGGTGGCAGGAGTGAAGCGGAGGCAGGAGTCAGGTTCCAAATATCTGTGGCACAGGAGAAAAAGTAAATAGAACAGGCCAAAACACAAAGAGCAAAAATAAACAGGTTGAGTCGGCGCGAGACTAACATGGTCGTCTTGACTATGATCTGACGATGAGTGGTAAGTTTGACCGGGTCTTAAAGGCTGAGGTGATTATGGTGAATGAGCTGCAGCTGGAACCCTGACTCCCGCACACCAGACTTCACTCCTGCAATCAAGGACAGACAGAGGGGAGGGAGAGAGCAGAGAGAGAGCTACCTAGCAGCAGTAGGCCCAACAGTACCCCCCCTCTCTACGGACGCCACCTGGCGGCCGACGGGTTTCGGGATGTAACCTAGAAACTCTCGGACCAGAGCAGGATCCACAATGAAGCTCCTGGGCACCCAGGAACGTTCCTCAGGACCATAACCCTCCCAATCCACCAGGTACTGGAAACCACGACCCCCGGCGGCGAACATCCAGAAGTCGCCGGACAGTGTAGACCGGACCCCCACCCACGATCCTGGGCGGAGGAGGGGGACCGAGAGGGCGGGCACAGAGGGCTAACCGACACAGGCTTAATCTGGGAAACATGAAAGGTGGAATGAACCCGTAGGGAGGCAGGAAGCTGTAGCTTAACCGCGCGAGGGGTTAACAATAGACAGTATCTTGAACGGTCCTATAAAACGAGGCGCCATCTTCTTAGACTCCACCTTCAATGGAAGGTCCCGTGACTTCAGCCATACCTCTTGACCAGGAGAGTAACCGGGAGCCTGGGACCGGTGACGGTTGGCTTGCCTCTGCATGTACGCCAAGCTCGGGACAGAGCTACCCTGGCCTTCCTCCAGACCTTGAAGCAGCGGCGCATGTGGGACTGCACCGAGGGTACCGCCAGTTCCCTCTCTTGAGAAGGGAACAGGGGAGGTTGATAACCCAGAGCACACAGAAAAGGAGACAAACCAGAGGAAGCGTTAGTCAAGGTGTTATGAGCATATTCCACCCAGGGGGAGCATGGAGCTCCATGACCCAGGGTTAGACCCTGTGACACAGCGAAGAGCGGTCTCCCATCTCCTGGTTCGCTCTCTCGGCTTGCCCGTTGGTCTGGGGGTGATATCCAGAGGACAGGCTGGATGTAATGCCCAAAGCTTTACAGAAAGCTTTCCACACCTGGGAGACAAACTGGGGACCCCTGTCAGAGACAATATCCGTGGGTAGACCATGAGAGCGGAACACATGTTCAACCAAAATATCAGCCGTCTCTCTGGCAGTGGGCAGTTTAGGTAGGGCCAAAAAATGAGCGAACTTAGAAAAACGATCAATCACCGTAAGAATTACAGTCTTTCCAGACGAGGGGGGAAGTCCAGTGACAAAATCCATAGCGATATGCGACCAGGGCCGGCTGGTATAGGTAGAGGTCGTAGATGACCAGCGCTGGCCTGGGTGGAGTTCTTACTTCGTGCACATACTGCATAAGCAGCAATGAAGGCTCGAGTGTCCGCCTCCATCGTGGCCCACCAGAACTTCCGTCGCACAAAGTCAAGGGTCCGCGAAACTCCAGGGTGACAGGTAAGGGGAGACGAGTGAGCCCACTGAAGTACCTGGGAGCGAGCAGACTCAGGGACAAACATCCGGTTAGGAGGACCCCTCCCAGGGTCAGCTTGATGATGTTGAGCCTGTCTAACAATCCCCTCGATGTCACATGTGACGACCGCAATACTGCAGGTAGGAGGCAAAATGGGTTCAGGGTTGCTACCAGTATCAACAGCCGAATGAACACGAGACAGGGCGTCAGGCTTGACGTTGCTGACCCAGGACGGTAAGACAGAGAAAAAATTGAATCTCCCAAAAAATAGTGCCCACCTGGCTTGACGGGGTTGAGCTGCTTCGCTGACTGGAGGTAAGCCAGATTCTTATGATCCGTCCAAACGATGAAGGGTTGTTCCGCCCCCTCCAACCAATGTCGCCACTCCTCGAGAGCCAGCTTAACGGCGAGCAGTTCACGATTGCCAACATCATAATTCCTCTCTGCCCTGAGAAAGTTTCCTTGAGAGAAAAGCACAGGGATGCAGTTTGTTATCTTCAGGAGAACGCTGTGACAACACCGCACCTACCCCAGTGTCGGATGCATCCACCTCCACGACAAACTGGCGGTCGGGGTCCGCTGCATCAGAATGGGAGCCGAGGCGGCGATGTTTCAGTTCTTCGAACGCTGATTCGGCCCCTTCATTCCAAGCGAACGGTCGTGAGATGGAGGTGAGAGCGGTGAGTGGCGCCGCAATGCGGCTGTAGTCCTTGATGAACCTCCTATAGAAGTTCGCAAACCCCAGAAATCGTTGAAGTTGTTTTGCGGGTAGAGGGGGCTGGCCAGTCCGTGACAGCAGAGATCTTAAGCTGGGTCCATCCGCAACTCCCCTGAGCGATGATGTAACCGAGGTCTCAGACACATGAAATTCACATTTCTCCATCTTCACAAACAGTTTGTTCTCCAACAACCTTTGCAACACCTGGCGCACATGCAGTTCATGTTCCTGGGAGGACTCTGAGAAAATCAAGATATCATCCAGATAGACAAAAACAAACCGATTCAACATGTCCCGAAGGACATCATTGACTAGTGCCTGAAAAACAGCAGGGGCATTAGACAACCCAAAAGGCATAACCAGATACTCAAAATGTCCCAAGGGTGTGTTGAAGGCAGTCTTCCATTCATCACCTTACGAATGCGCACCAGGTGATACGCATTTCGTAGATCCAGTTTCAGTAAAGATGGTAGCACCATGAAGGAGGGGAAAAGCAGAATTAATCAAAGGCAGAGAATACTTGTTCTTAATGGTGATGTTGTTAAGTCCACGGTAATCAATACAGGGTCTGAGGGTCTTATCCTTCTTAGCAACAAAAAAGAATCCCGCTCCCACAGGTGACGAGGAAGGACGATAATACCTGCCGCCAAGGAGTCCCGAATGTAGTTCTCCACAGCCTCCGTCTCCGGCCGGGAGAGATTGTACAGGCGACTGCTGGGGAGCGGGGCTCCTGGCTGGAGGTCAATGGCACAGTCGTAAGGCCGGTGAGGAGGAAGAGAAGTAGCTCTGTGTTTGCAGAAAACGGATGCCAGGTCATGATACACGTCAGGAACATTAGAAAGATCCATGGACTCCAGTGGAGGTCGAGGCACAGTACTGGCAGGAGTCAGAGCAGAACACAAACAATTCACATGACAAAATGTGCTCCATGAAACAATTCTACCTGTCACCCAATCAATGTGTGGATTGTGTCTTATGAGCCAGGGGATACCAAGGACCAGAGGGGTCTGTGGGAAGTCGATAATATGGAATTGAATGTTCTCCTGATGATTTCCCGACACTCTAAGACAAACAGGAACAGTCTGATGGGTAATATGGGTCAACAATTGTCCATTCAGACCCTTAGCCTGCAGCGGACAGTCCATAGGAACAGTCTCCAAATCCATTTGTTGAGCCCACTCTCTATCCAAAAGCTTTCGCCTGCACCAGAGTCAATCAGCGCACTAACAGAGAGATTCTGGAACTGCCACTGGAGGGATGCCTGGAGCAGAATGCGGGAGAAGAGGAAGAATCCGCTGCTCGGCTCACCAAAACTTCTCCCATTAATGATGAGCCGGCCCTTTTCCCGGACGAACTGGGCAGGAAGGAACGAAATGACCAGCTTCTCCACAATACAGGCAGACCCGAGCCTGAATGTGGCGTGCACGCTCCTCTGAGGACAACCGTGCACGCACCCACCTCCATGGCTTCGGGTTCAGTGCTCCTCGTATCGACTCGGGAAGACACGGCTTTCTCCGTAGGGAAGATGCGGGAGGAGTTTGTTGATGACAGACAGGTTGCTTGGAACTAACACTCCTCTCCCGGCGGCGCTCCCGAATCCGATTATCCAACCTGATGGTGAGTGAAATAAGATTATCCAGCGTAGGCGATTCATCATATGACACCAATTCATCTTTTAAAGTCTCAGACAAAGCATTGATGAA
>NW_025535661.1:50000-72500 GCF_020615455.1 Coregonus clupeaformis | reverse complement strand
GAATGTGTTGGTGGGTGTGTTGGTGAGTGTGAGTTGGTGTGTGAGTGTGTTGGTGTGTGAGTGTGTTGGTGTGTGAGTTGGTGTGTGAGTGTGTTGGTGACTGTGTTGGTGACTGTGTTGGTGACTGTGTTGGTGGGTGTGTTGGTGAGTGAGTGTGTTGGTGTGTGAGTGTGTTGGTGAGTGTTGGTGTTGGTGTGTGTTGGTGTGTGAGTGTGTTGGTGTGTGAGTGTGTTGGTGTGTGAGTGTGTTGGTGAGTGAGTGTGTTGGTGTGTGAGTGTGTTGGTGTGTGAGTGTGTTGGTGTGTGAGTGTGTTGGTGTGTGAGTGTGTGTGAGTGTGTTGGTGTGTGTGTGTGTGTGTTGGTGTGTGAGTGTGTTGGTGAGTGAGTGTGTTGGTGTGTGAGTGTGTTGGTGTGTGAGTGTGTTGGTGTGTGAGTGTGTTGGTGTGTGAGTGTGTGTGAGTGTGTTGGTGTGTGTGTGTGTGTTGGTGTGTGAGTGTGTTGGTGAGTGAGTGTGTTGGTGTGTGAGTGTGTTGGTGTGTGAGTGTGTTGGTGTGTGAGTGTGTTGGTGAGTGAGTGTGTTGGTGTGTGAGTGTGTTGGTGTGTGAGTGTGTTGGTGTGTGAGTGTGTGTGAGTGTGTTGGTGTGTGTGTGTGTGTTGGTGTGTGAGTGTGTTGGTGAGTGAGTGTGTTGGTGTGTGAGTGTGTTGGTGTGTGAGTGTGTTGGTGTGTGTTACTCCCCAGTCTCAGTGATGGAATATGCAACCAGCTCTCACAGTCTCATGTCAGAATTAGACGTTCATCCATGTTTCTCAAAATTAACTCAGAATTCTTAAGGTTAGACATTAACTCCGAATCGTTAGGGTTAAGGTTTGGGATAGGCTTAAAACATAAATATCAAAAACAACTTTCTATCACTGATTTTGAACATGCAACCTTTTGAATCAGAGGCAGATGCTGATGCCCGTCCACAACACCCTAGCAAAACCCAATCCTACTTGAAGGTAACAGCACTCACTGTTGCCCCTAGTGGCCGGTTTCCTTGTCATCTCCCGACATCCTCAGACATGGATGGACGTTGAATACTGACTTGTATCACGGGTGATCTGGCTGGGAATATGACAAAGCGGGGATAAAAATAGGATCTCCCATGGTATATACAGTGTGTGTGTGTGTGTGTGTGTGTGTTCTGCACGTTGAGCAGATGGACTCGAGTCCCATTACCCACAATCCCCTATGGAACCCCTTAACCCTAGCCGGTGACATTATCATTAACCCAGCAGACGCCATGACCTCATCCTTATCCCCCAGAGACCTGGTTAGGACAAACTTTTTTAGGACTCCTTCAGTCCGCCCCTCTGCCCTCTCATTCTCTAATTTCTCCTCCTCACCTCTCTTTCCCCTGTTGCTCCCTCTCTCTCCTTCCCTCCCTCCCTCTCTCTTCCCTCCCTCCCTCCCGCCATCTCCTCCTCTCTCTATCTCCCTCTCATCTCATCTCCTCTCCTCTCCTCACCCCTTTTATCTTATTCTCTCTCTCTCCCTCTCTCTCTCTCTCGCTCCCTCTCTCCCTCTCTCCTCTCCATCTGTCTCTTGTTCCTCCCTTCCAGCTGACCTGCTGCAATGCATTGTGGGTAGAAGGGCTTTCCCTCCAGGGTTACGGCTACAGTCTCTAACAGGTGTGTGTGTGTGTGTCCAAAAGGTAATGGTAACAGTATAAGACTCAGTAACAGCAGTAGGTAATGGTAACAGTATAGACTCAGTAACAGCAGTAGGTAATGGTAACAGTATAGACTCAGTAACAGCAGTAAGTAATGGTAACAGTATAGACTCAGTAACAGCAGCAGGTAATGGTAACAGTATAGACTCAGTAACAGCAGTAGGTAATGGTAACAGTATAGACTCAGTAACAGCAGCAGGTAATGGTAACAGTATAGACTCAGTAACAGCAGCAGGTAATGGTAACAGTATAGACTCAGTAACAGCAGTAGGTAATGGTAACAGTATAGACTCAGTAACAGCAGTAGGTAATGGTAACAGTATAGACTCAGTAACAGCAGTAGGTAATGGTAACAGTATAGACTCAGTAACAGCAGTAGGTAATGGTAACAGTATAGACTCAGTAACAGCAGTAGGTAATGGTAACAGTATAGACTCAGTAACAGCAGTAGGTAATGGTAACAGTATAGACTCAGTAACAGCAGTAGGTAGTGGTAACAGTATAGACTCAGTAACAGCAGCAGGTAATGGTAACAGTATAGACTCAGTAACAGCAGCAGGTAATGGTAACAGTATAGACTCAGTAACAGCAGCAGGTAATGGTAACAGTATAGACTCAGTAACAGCAGCAGGTAATGTTAACAGTATAGACTCAGTAACAGCAGTAGGTATTGGTAACAGTATAGACTCAGTAACAGCAGTAGGTAATGGTAACAGTATAGACTCAGTAACAGCAGTAGGTAATGGTAACAGTATAGACTCAGTAACAGCAGTAGGTAATGGTAACAGTATAGACTCAGTAACAGCAGTAGGTAATGGTAACAGTATAGACTCAGTAACAGCAGTAGGTAATGGTAACAGTATAGACTCAGTAACAGCAGCAGGTAATGGTAATAGTATAGACTCAGTAACAGCAGTAGGTAATGGTAACAGTATAGACTCAGTAACAGCAGTAGGTAATGGTAACAGTATAGACTCAGTAACAGCAGTAGGTAATGGTAACAGTATAGACTCAGTAACAGCAGTAGGTAATGGTAACAGTATAGACTCAGTGACAGCAGCAGGTAATGGTAACAGTATAGACTCAGTAACAGCAGCAGGTAATGGTAACAGTATAGACTCAGTAACAGCAGCAGGTAATGGTAACAGTATAGACTCAGTAACAGCAGCAGGTAATGGGAACAGTATAGACTCAGTAACAGCAGCAGGTAATGGGAACAGTATAGACTCAGTAACAGCAGTAGGTAATGGTAACAGTATAGACTCAGTAACAGCAGCAGGTAATGGTAACAGTATAGACTCATTGACAGCAGCAGGTAATGGTAACAGTATAGACTCAGTGACAGCAGCAGGTAATGGTAACAGTATAGACTCAGTAACAGCAGCAGGTAATGGTAACAGTATAGACTCAGTAACAGCAGCAGGTAATGGTAACAGTATAGACTCAGTAACAGCAGCAGGTAATGGTAACAGTATAGACTCAGTAACAGCAGCAGGTAATGGGAACAGTATAGACTCAGTAACAGCAGCAGGTAATGGTAACAGTATAGACTCAGTGACAGCAGCAGGTAATGGTAACAGTATAGACTCAGTAACAGCAGCAGGTAATGGTAACAGTATAAGACTCAGTAACAGCAGCAGGTAATGGTAACAGTATAGACTCAGTAACAGCAGCAGGTAATGGTAACAGTATAGACTCAGTAACAGCAGCAGGTAATGGTAACAGTATAGACTCAGTAACAGCAGCAGGTAATGGGAACAGTATAGACTCAGTAACAGCAGCAGGTAATGGTAACAGTATAGACTCAGTGACAGCAGCAGGTAATGGTAACAGTATAAGACTCAGTAACAGCAGCAGGTAATGGTAACAGTATAGACTCAGTAACAGCAGCAGGTAATGGGAACAGTATAGACTCAGTAACAGCAGCAGGTAATGGTAACAGTATAGACTCAGTGACAGCAGCAGGTAATGGTAACAGTATAGACTCAGTAACAGCAGCAGGTAATGGTAACAGTATCTCTCTCTCTCTCTCTCTCTCTCTCTCTCTCTCTCTCTCTCTCTCTCTCTCTCTCTCTCTCTGTCTCTCTCTCTCTCTCTCTCTCTCTCTCTCTCTCTCTCTCTCTCTCTCTCTCTCTCTCTCTCTCTCTCTCTCTCTCTCTCTCTCTCTCTCTATGTGGTTGATAAACCCAGTCTGTGTATATCTCTTCTTAATGTGCTACCAGGGAGTTAGTGTAATGAAGGAGGTAGTCAATTCAACTACACAGCAGAGAGTAGAGACTGTCTGCTAATAGTGTGTGTTTGTATGTACGTGTGTGTGTGTGTGTGTGTGTGTGTGTGTGTGTGTGTGTGTGTGTGTGTGTGCGTTCACGCGTGTGTGTTTTCTCGCTCGTCTGGTCCATTAAGGTCAGTAGTGTCAGGCACTGTGATTGGAGCAAAGATGAGTGTGTGACCCGGGGGTCATCCTCCTAACTGATGATATTACTACATCACCGTATGGATAGGCCAGCTGACAGGTAATCAGGCTGAGGAGTCTTAACATTTTACATTTTACATTTTAGTCATTTAGCAGACGCTCTTATCCAGAGCGACTTACAAATTGGTGCGTTCAACTTAGGATAGCCAGTGGGACAACCACCCTTTTTTTTTAATGGGGGGGTATAAGGATTACTGTTAAACTATTCCAGGTATTCCTTAAAGAGGTAGGGTTTCAAGTGTCTCCGGAAGGTGGTCAGTGACTCCGCTGTCCTGGCGTCATGGGGGAGCTTGTTCCACCATTGGGGTGCCAGAGCAGCGAATAGCTTTGACTGGGCTGAGCGGGAACTGTGCTTCCGTAGAGGTAGGGGGGCTAGTAGGCCAGAGGTGGATGATCGTAGTGCCCTCGTTTGGGTGTAGGGCCTGATCAGAGCCTGAAGGTAAGGAGGTGCCGTTCCCCTCACAGCTCCGTAGGCAAGCACCATGGTTTTGTAGTAGATGCGAGCTTCAACTGGAAGCCAGTGGAGTGTGCGGAGGAGCGGGGTGACATGAGAGAACTTGGGAAGGTTGAACACCAGACGGGCTGCAGCGTTCTGGATAAGTTGTATGGGTTTAATGGCACAGGCAGGGAGGCCAGCCAACAGCGAGTTGCAGTAATCCAGACGGGAGATGACAAGTGCCTGGATTAGGACCTGTGCCGCTTTCTGTGTAAGGTAGGGTCGTACTCTGCGAATGTTGTAGAGCATGAACCTGCAGGATCGGGTCACCGCTTTGATGTTAGCGGAGAACGACAGGGTGTTGCCAAGGTTCTTTGCACTCTGGGAGGAGGACACAATGGAGTTGTCAACCGTGATGGCGAGATCATGGAGCGGGCAGTACTTACACTGGAGGAAGAGCAGCTCCGTCTTGCCAAGGTTCAGCTTGAGGTGGTGATCCGACATCCACACTGATATGTCTGCCAGACATGCAGAGATGCGATTTGCCACCTGGTTATCAGAAGGGGAAAGGAGAAAATGAATTGTGTGTCGTCTGCGTAGCAATGATAGGAGAGACCATGTGAGGATATGACAGAGCCAAGTGACTTGGTGTATAGAGAGAATAGGAGAGGGCCTAGAACTGAGCCCTGGGGGACACCAGTGGTGAGTGCACGTGGTGCGGAGACAGATTCTCGCCACGCCACCTGGTAGGAGCGACCTGTCAGGTAGGACGCAATCCAAGAGTGAGCAGCGCCGGAGATGCCCAACTCGGAGAGGGTGGAGAGGAGGATCTGATGGTTCACAGGATCAAAGGCAGCAGATAGGTCAAGAAGGATAAGAGCAGAGGAGAGAGAGTTAGCTTTCGCAGTGCAGAGAGCCTCCGTGACACAGAGAAGAGCAGTCTCAGTTGAATGATCAGTCTTGAAACCTGACTGGTTTGGATCAAGAAGGTCATTCTGAGAGAGATAGCAGGAGAGTTGGCTAGAGACGGCACGCTCAAGAGTTTTGGAGAGAAAAGAAAGAAGGGATACTGGTCTGTAGTTGTTGACATCGGAGGGATCGAGTGTAGGTTTTTTGAGGAGGGGTGCAACTCTCGCTCTCTTGAAGACGGAAGGGACATAGCCAGCGGTCAAGGATGAGTTGATGAGCGAGGTGAGGTAAGGGAGAAGGTCTCCGGAAATGGTCTGTTGACGAGAGGAGGGGATAGGGTCAAGCGGGCAGGTTGTTGGGCGGCCGGCCGTCACAAGTCGCAAGATTTCATCTGGAGAGAGAGGGGAGAAAGAAGTCAAAGCATAGGGTAGGGCAGTGTGAGCAGGACCAGCGGTGTTAATTTGACTTAATAAATGAGGATTGGATGTCGTCAACCTTCTTTTCAAAATGGTTGACGAAGTCATCCACAGAGAGGGAGGGGGGAGGAGGAGGAGGATTCAGCAGGGAGGAGAAGGTGGCAAAGAGCTTCCTAGGGTTAGAGGCAGAGGCTTGAAATTTAGAGTGGTAGAAAGTGGCTTTAGCAGCAGAAACAGAGGAAGAAAATGTAGCGAGGAGGGAGGGAAAAGATGACAGGTCCGCAGGGACTCTAGTTTTCCTCCATTTCCGCTCATCTGCCCGGAGCCCTGTTCTGTGAGCTCGCAATGAGTCGTCAAGCCACGGAGCAGGAGGGGAGGACCGAGCCGGCCGGGAGGATAGGGGACATAGAGAAAAGGATACTAAGTAGTGGTCGGAGACTTGGAGGGGAGTTGCAGTGAGATTAGTAGAAGAACAGCATCTAGTAAAGATGAGGTCAAGCGTATTGCCTGCCTTGTGAGTAGTGGGGGACGGTGAGAGGGTGAGGTCAAAAGAGGAAAGGAGTGGAAAGAAGGAGGCAGAGAGAAATGAGTCAAAGGCAGACGTAGGGAGGTTAAAGTCACCCAGAACTGTGAGGGGTGAGCCATCCTCAGGAAAGGAACTTATCAAGGCGTCAAGCTCATTGATGAACTCTCCAAGGGAACCTGGAGGGCGATAAATGATAATGTGACAGCATGGAATTCAAATGAGATGGACAGATGGGTCAGGGGGAAAAGAGAGAATGTCCACTTGGGAGAGATGAGGATTCCTGTGCCACCGCCGTGCTAACCAGATGCTCTCGGGGTATGCGAGAACACATGATCAGACGAGGAAAGAGCAGTAGGAGTAGCAGTGTTTTCTGTGGTAATCCATGTTTCCGTCAGCGCCAAGAAGTCGAGAGACTGGAGGTTAGCATATGCTGAGATGAACTCTGCCTTGTTGGCCGCAGAACGGCAGTTCCAGAGGCTGCCGGAGACCTGGAACTCCACGTGGGTCGTGCGCGCAGGGACCACCAGATTAGAGTGACAGCAGCCACGCGGTGTGAAGCGTTTGTATGGCCTGTGCAGAGAGGAGAGAACAGGGATAGGCAGAGGCATAGTTGACAGGCTGCAGCAGATGGCTACAATAATGCAGAGGAGATCGGAATGAAATGAACTAAACATCTGGGAAAGGAGAGAGCGGGGCCTCCCTCACTTACCTTTCACTGAAACACTCAAATATAACTCTCCCAACTTCCACTTTAGAAATTATAATTGTTGTAAACTACAGCGGTTCAATGTTTTCTAGGAATAGACTCTAACTTAGTTTATTCAGCTAGCTAACTTGGTACAGTATTCTTCCGTGAAAACCGCCCAGGGCACCGTATCCTATGACGCCATAGCTAACTAGCATGCTAGCATCCAATAACACACGGTTTAGCACCAATACTTGGTTACAACAAACTACCAAAAGTGTGTTTACACACTAAACAGATCATTCGTGTCCTTGTCTAGTTCCTTTCATAACGCAGAAATAATTAAACGTTGGCTAGCTAGCACAAAGTCAGTCATGCTAGCTACACAAGTGGACTACACATCTCGAATGTTCAGAAAGTGAAGTTTTACGTTGCAAAATTCTCATTGACTAAAATGATATTGTATTTAGTTGCTACAGTACTGCTAGCTGGTAGTGTTGGCTAGCTAGCAATGGTGTTGACTTTGTTTGAAAAACGGTGTCGTTGCGAACGAATGTAGCTGGCTAGCTAACCTCGATAGTTTCTCTATACTACACCTTTACCTTTGATACAAAGACAACTATGTAGCTAGCTAACATTACACTAAACAAATCGTTCCATTGTATTGTAATGTGTGTCATATTACCTGCGGAGTGAAGCACAGCATGACTACTCACTCCAACTCCAACAGGCACTACAGTTGCCATGGACTGAGATGGAGAGATGGAGAGACTGCTTGACCTGTTCAAAGTGCTGTGGTTCAGGTTGTTGAGTTACCCTCCCACCTGTAGTAGTGTTGAGTTGTTCAGGGATAATTAAATAGTCACATGTATTTATCTCTGACATCAAGGACACACACACACACACCTTTTCTGACATCAAGGACAAATGTATTTAAAGTTTAAAGCATATTTATGATTTATTATACAGTTCCACTGAAATACTTTGACATGTGAGATAGATGGCCGGTGAGGGGTGTGTGTGTGTGGAGGGGGGGAAATGTCTTTGTGTAGAAAAGGCCTGAGGCAGAAACACAGACACACAGTTATACACAGTCTATCAATTGCAGTACCACACAGACACACATGACAGAGTTACTGCTTCACTTGCCTCTCTCTCTCTCTCTCTCTCTCTCTCTCTCTCTCTCTCTCTCTCTCTCTCTCTCTCTCTCTCTCTCTCTCTCTCTCTCTCTGTCTCTCTCTCTCCTCTCTCCTCTCTCTCTCTCTCTCTCTCTCTCTCTCTCTCTCTCTCTCCCTCTCCGTGATCATAAAGGAATATCAATAATCCAGAAAGATAAATGAAGGAATAAACTACTGACTGGAATGAGTCATCACCACGACTACCACCCACTAGAGGACAGGAGGGAGAACGAGAGAGAGAGAGGTGGTGAAGAGAGGTGAGGTAGGGAGGGAGGAGGAAAAGAGGAGGAGGAGGAGATGAAGAGAGACGGAGAGAGAAGAAGAGAGAAGGAGAGAGAGGCATTCACCTGAAATCAGGTCTCTGTAATCTGTAATAAGATTGAGCTGCAGCATAGGACGATGAATACCAATGTAGTATTGCACACACACACACAGTCCACTAGGACATTGACTTCCAAATCTCCCAGAAAGGCGTGTGTGAGGAGAGCTGAAACTGTGATCTTTAAATTCCTATTTGATGTCTTCTATCCTCCCTCTCTGCTAGGTGGGTGGGTGTGGCTGTGTGTTGGTGTGTGCCTGCGTGTTTGTGTGTCTCAGTGTGTGTGACGGACAGTATTACCCATAAGGCCAGTCTCCAGGGTGACCACAGAGGGGATTGTGTTAAGCACCTCTTCTGGCGCCTCTCCTAGCTCTGCAAAGCATTCTGGGACAGATAGAGAGACGGGGGGGTTAATCTCAGGGTTCTTCCAACTGGGGTTCAACCACCTCTGACCCCTGACCCTTACTACAGCTCTCACCTGGTCACCTGGGATGTAACTAGAAAGGAGTGGCTTTTGGCTGACTCTGAAATGGCCCCTATTCCCTATGTAGTGCTTTAGACCAGGAGATGCAGACTTGGACCCGGAACACACTTTGCAGAGGGTAATGAAGTTTAAAATGTAACATTTTATTGAACCAGATTATAATTATGATGAGAGAGAGAGAGAGAGAGAGAGACAGAGAGAGAGAGAGAGAGAGGGAGAGAGAGAGAGAGAGAGAGAGAGAGAGAGAGAGAGACAGAGAGAGAGAGAGAGAGAGAGAGAGAGAGAGAGAGAGACAGAGACAGAGAGAGAGAGAGACCATTGTTATTCAGTGTGTGTAGTGGTGAGGACATTATAACCTATCAGGGTCACCATGGTGACGTTTGAATGCCAAACAAAGACTCCGTCCGTCCGTCTGTCCGCACCTGTCCTCTAGACAAGATCACACGCATGAATGCATGCATGCACACAAACAGACACACAGACACAGACACAAACCATATAGGCATGCACACACAAATACCCAGACTCCACACACACACACACACACACACACACAGGCTCTTTTTGGTAGTCAGGTCATTCACCGGCACGTATTTTCTGTGTTTTAGTTATTTAAGTTGTCATGTCTTTATGCATTATCATTAAGAAGTTGATGACTGTCTTGTTTGTGTGTTTCTGTGTGTGTTTGTGTGTGTGTTTCCACGGATTTTGAATGCATTATGTTTCTACTAAAATCAGGACAGTCTCTCTCTCTCCCTCTCTCTCTCTCTCTCTCTCTCTCTCTCTCTCGCGCTCTCCTCTCTCTCGCTCTCTCCGTCTGTCTGTCCTGTATGGTGTCTGTCATGGTCTGAGGTGGTTTTGATCCATAATGAATAAAGGGATCTGATTCGTCAATCACATCAAAACTACCCACCATACCCCTGGGTCAGGACAATGTCAGCCGTCAGGGACGGCTAGAGGAGGGCTGACAGACGGAGGGAGGGAGGGATGGTGAGTGTGTGTGTGAGGGGATGGAGTGAGAGAGATGGTAGTAGATCAATGAAAGAGAAGGAGAGAGTCTGTGGGGGAATGTTTCAGTTGGAGTCCACATCATCACACTAAATGTGTGTGTGTGTGTGTGTGGTGGAGGGGGTGTATCCTGACCGAGCCCTGCAGCCCGGGGCTGAGATTGCCAGGCCACCGCAGATCGTAGAGTGTGTGTGAAGTGTGTGTGTGTGTGAGATGTCTGGTTGGTGTGTGAAGTATGGACGGTGGACTGTGGTCTTTGTGTCAGACACTCATTACCTCTCTCTTCTCCACTTTTCTCTCTCTCTCCCTCTCTTCTCTCCTTCTCCGTCTCTCCTTCTCTCTGTCATCTTAACTCCAAGCCAGCTTCTCTGTCTCTCTATCAATCTGTTCCTGTGATCAGTGGTCTGGACAGAGGAATGGGTGGTCTGTCTCACAGTAAAAAGACAAGTAGTCTACTAATTAGGACATTGGGAAAGATAAAGAGAGAGAGATACGGAGAAAAGGGGGGGAGAGGGGGAGAAGGAGAAGAGTGGGAAGAGGAGAGGGGGAAGAGGAGAGAAGGAGAGAGAAGGAGGAGAGGGGGAAGAGGAGAGGGGGAGAGAGAAGGAGGAGAGGGGGAAGAGGAGAGGGGGAGAGAGAAGGAGGAGAGGGGGAAGAGGAGAGGGGGAGAGAGAAGGAGGAGAGGGGGAAGAGGAGAGGGGGAGAGAGAAAGAGGAGAGGGGGAAGAGGAGAGGGGGAGAGAGAAGGAGGAGAGGGGGAAGAGGAGAGGGGGAAGAGGAGAGAAGGAGGAGAGGGGGAAGAGGAGAGGGGGAGAGAGAAGGAGGAGAGGGGGAAGAGGAGAGGGGGAAGAGGAGAGAAGGAGGAGAGGGGGAAGAGGAGAGATGTAGAGAGAAAGAGAAGAGTGGGAAGAGGAACGAGGGAGAGAGGAGGAGGAGAGGGGGAAGAGGAGAGAAGGAGGAGAGGGGGAAGAGGAGAGAGGGAGAGAGAAGGAGGAGAGGGGGAAGAGGAGAGAAGGAGAGAGAAGGAGGAGAGGGGGAAGAGGAGAGAGGGAGAGAGGAGGAGGAGAGGGGGAAGAGGAGAGAGGGAGAGAAGGAGGAGAGGGGGAAGAGGAGAGATGTAGAGAGAAAGAGAAGAGTGGGAAGAGGAGAGATGGAGAGAGAAGGAGGAGAGTGGGAAGAGGAGCGAGGGGGAAGAGGAGAGAGGGGGAAGAGGAGAGAGAAGGAGGAGAGGTGGAAGAGGAGAGAGGGAGAGAGAAGGAGGAGAGGGGGAAGAGGAGAGAAGGAGGAGAGGGGGAAGAGGAGAGAGGGAGAGAGGAGGAGGAGAGGGGGAAGAGGAGAGAGGGAGAGAAGGAGGAGAGGGGGAAGAGGAGAGATGGAGAGAGAAGGAGGAGAGTGGGAAGAGGAGCGAGGGGGAAGAGGAGAGAAGGAGGAGAGGGGGAAGAGGAGAGAGGGGGAAGAGGAGAGAGAAGGAGGAGAGGTGGAAGAGGAGAGAGGGAGAGAGAAGGAGGAGAGGGGGAAGAGGAGAGAGAAGGAGAAGAGGTGGAAGAGGAGAGAGGGGGAAGAGGAGAGAGAAGGAGGAGAGGGGGAAGAGGAGAGAAGGAGGAGAGGGGGAAGAGGAGAGAGGGAGAGAGAAGGAGGAGAGGGGGAAGAGGAGAGAGGGAGAGAGAAGGAGGAGAGGGGGAAGAGGAGAGAAGGAGGAGAGGGGGAAGAGGAGAGAGGGAGAGAGAAGGAGGAGAGGGGGAAGAGGAGAGAAGGAGGAGAGGGGGAAGAGGAGAGAGGGGGAAGAGGAGAGAGGGAGAGAGAAGGAGGAGAGGGGGAAGAGGAGAGAAGGAGGAGAGGGGGAAGAGGAGAGAGGGGGAAGAGGAGAGAGAAGGAGGAGAGGTGGGAAGAGGAGAGAGGGAGAGAGAAGGAGGAGAGGGGGAAGAGGAGAGAAGGAGGAGAGGGGGAAGAGGAGAGAGGGGGAAGAGGAGAGAGAAGGAGGAGAGGTGGAAGAGGAGAGAGGGAGAGAGAAGGAGGAGAGGGGGAAGCGGAGAGAAGGAGGAGAGGGGGAAGCGGAGAGAAGGAGGAGAGGGGGAAGAGGAGAGAGAAGGAGGAGAGGTGGAAGAGGAGAGAGGGAGAGAGAAGGAGGAGAGGGGGAAGAGGTGAGAGGGAGAGAGAAGGAGGAGAGGGGGAAGCGGAGAGAAGGAGGAGAGGGGGAAGAGGAGCGAGGGAGAGAGAAGGAGGAGAGGGGGAAGAGGAGAGAAAGAGGAGAGGGGGAAGAGGAGAGAGGGAGAGGGAGAGAGAAGGAGGAGAGGGGGAAGAGGAGAGAGGGAGAGAGGAGGAGGAGAGGGGGAAGAGGAGCGAGGGAGAGAGAAGGAGGAGAGGGGGAAGAGGAGTGAGGGAGAGAGAAGGAGGAGAGGGGGAAGAGGAGAGAAAGAGGAGAGGGGGAAGAGGAGAGATGGAGAGAGTAAGAGGAGAGAGGGACAGAGATGGAGGAGAGGGAGAAGAGAGAAGGAGGTGAGGGGGAAGAGAGAAGGAGGAGAGAGGGGGGAGAGGGGGAAGAGGAGAGAGGGGGAGAGAAGGGGGAGAGTTTTTAGGTCACCACTTTATTTTAAGAATGTGAAATGTCAGAACAATAGTAGAGAGGGATTTATTTCAGCTTTTATTTCTTTCATCACATTCCCAGTGGGTCAGAAGTTTACATACACTCAATTAGTATTTGGTAGCATTGCCTTTAAATTGTTTAACTTGGGTCAAACGTTTCGGGTAGCCTTCCACAAGCTTCCCACAATAAGTTGAGTGAATATTGGCCCATTCCTCCTGACAGAGCTGGTGTAACGGAGTCAGGTTTGTAGGCCTCCTTGCTCGCACACGCTTTTTCAGTTCTTCCCACACATTTTCTATAGGATTTAGGTCAGGGCTTTGTGATGGCCACTCCAATACCATTACTTTGTTGTCCTTAAGCCATTTTTCCACAACTTTGGAAGTATGCTTGGGATCATTGTCCATTTGGAAGACCCATTTGCGACCAAGCTTTAACTTCCTGACTGATGTCTTGAGATGTTGCTTCAATATATCCACATAATTTTCCTTCCTCATGATGCCATCTATTTTGTGAAGTGCACCAGTCCCTCCTGCAGCAAAGAACCCCCACATGATGCTGCCACCCCCGTGCTTCACGGTTGGGATGGTGTTCTTCGGCTTGCAAGTAACCCCCTTTTTCCTCCAAACATAACGATGGACATTATGGCCAGTTATATTTTTGTTTAATCAGACCAGAGGACATTTCTCCAAAAAGTACGATCTTTGTCCCCATGTGCAGTTGGAAATTGCTCCCAAGGATGAACCAGACTTGTGGAGGTCTACAATTTTTTTTCTGAGGTCTTGGCTAATTTCTTTTGATTTTCCCATGATGTCAAGCAAAGAGGCACTGAGTTTGAAGGTAGGCCTTGAAATACATCCACAGGTACACCTCCAATGTGATGTCAGTTAGCGTATCAGAAGCTTATAAAGCCATGAAATCATTTTCTGGAATTTTCCAAGCTGTTTAAAGCCACAGTCAACATAGTGTATGTAAACTTCTGACCTGCTGGAATTGTGATACAGTGAATTATAAGTGAAATAATCTGTCTGTAAACAATTGTTGGAAAAATTGCTTGTGTCACGCACAAAGTAGATGTCCTAACCAACTTGCCAAAATTATGTTTTGTTAAAGTGGTTGAAAAACGAGTTTTAATGACTCCACCCTAAGAGTATTTAAACTTTTGACTTATTTTTTTTGTCAATTTAGCAGACACTCTTATCCAGAGCGACTTACAGTTAGTGAGTGTATACATTATTTTTATTTTTTTCATACTGGCCCCCCGTGGGAATCGAACCCACAACCCTGGCGTTGCAAACGCCATGCTCTACCAACTGAGCTACATCCCTGCCAGCCATTCCCTCCCCTACCCTGGACGACTTGTGCGCCGCCCCATGGGGTCTCCCGGTCACGGCCGGCTACGACAGAGCCTGGATTCGAACCAGGATCTCTAGTGGCACAGCCTCAGACCACTGCGCCACTCGGGAGGACTTCAACTGTATCCCTCTGACTGCTGTCAATCAAACCCAGCGGGAGCTCTGATTAGTGCAGAGAGATAAAGGAGGGATTGGGGGCATGCCCTTTGTTTGTGTGCATGCATATACGCATGTGTGTGCCTCTGTGTGTGTGTGTTTTTGTTGTGTGTGTGACTGTGCGTACATGCCTGTTTGCGTGTAAAGTGTTTTTAAATTACTGTTGAAACAAGCGCCAGCAGACAGACAAGACAGACAGACAGACAGACAGACAGACAGACAGGCAGGCAGGCCGGCAGGCAGGCAGAGTCTATTAGATTAAGTGGTGTAAATCTAATTTGCAGCCTAATCAAATATATTCTGGTTAGGAGAAAGAATTAGCTGAGACAGGCAACTTTACCACACTCATTCACATTAACATGATTTGATATAAAACAGATTAATTTAACTATATTTTTTGTCCTCATAATGTGGGGGTTGGTGTGTGTGTGGCGGGGAAGGGATGTGTGTTCTATCAGGATTCATAAGAAAGGCTGCTCTGTCAGAACCTCTCACAGCTCTACCAAGATAAAGGGATTTTTCAGGAGCTGTTGACCCTAACTCTGATTCCCCCTACACACACTCTCACTCACTCACTCACTCACACACACACACACACACACACACACACACACACACACACACACACACACACACACACAAACAACCTCGTTTGGGTTTAACTTTTGAGTGCAGCAAGAGGGATAGAGGGAGAGAGATGAGAGAGGGAGAGAGAGATGAGAGAGGGAGAGAGAGATGGTAGAGAAAGAGGGAGGGAGAGAGAGAGAGAGAGATGGTAGAGAAAGAGGGAGATGAGATATTGAGCGTAGAGGAAAAGAGATGAGATCAGAACCATCAGCCCCTGAGCCTCACCCTGCTCCTCACCTCCCTCTCTCATCCCTCTCTTCTCTCTCTCTATCTGGCTTGCCTGCAAATTGAATTCCTCCTCTTGAATCTGCATAAGAAGCTCTCTGAGACCGACCGGGGTGGGGGGGGACAGCCGTACTCTGTGTGTGTGTGTCCTGTCACTGTTGGAGGATGATCTCTCTCTCCTCTATTCCTTCATGCATCACTCCTCTAAATAGACAGAAAACCACAGCCTTGACATGCCAGACAGAGAGTGATGGACAGACTAAGAGAGAGAGAGAGTTAAATAGAGAGATGGACAGACTAAGAGAGAGAGAGAGAGTTAAATAGAGAGATGGACAGACTAAGAGAGAGAGAGAGTTAAATAGAGAGATGGACAGACTAAGGGAGAGAGAGAGTTAAATAGAGAGATGGACAGACTAAGGGAGAGAGAGAGTTAAATAGAGAGATGGACAGACTAAGGGAGAGAGAGAGTTAAATAGAGAGATGGACAGACTAAGGGAGAGAGAGAGTTAAATAGAGAGATGGACAGACTAAGAGAGAGAGAGAGAGTTAAATAGAGAGATGGACAGACTAAGAGAGAGAGAGAGAGTTAAATAGAGAGATGGACAGACTAAGGGAGAGAGAGAGAGTTAAATAGAGAGATGGACAGACTAAGAGAGAGAGAGAGAGTTAAATAGAGAGATGGACAGACTAAGAGAGAGAGAGAGTTAAATAGAGAGATGGACAGACTAAGAGAGAGAGAGAGTTAAATAGAGAGATGGACAGACTAAGGGAGAGAGAGAGTTAAATAGAGAGATGGACAGACTAAGAGAGAGAGAGAGAGTTAAATAGAGAGATGGACAGACTAAGAGAGAGAGAGAGAGTTAAATAGAGAGATGGACAGACTAAGGGAGAGAGAGAGTTAAATAGAGAGATGGACAGACTAAGAGAGAGAGAGAGAGTTAAATAGAGAGATGGACAGACTAAGAGAGAGAGAGAGAGTTAAATAGAGAGATGGACAGACTAAGGGAGAGAGAGAGTTAAATAGAGAGATGAATAGACTAAGAGAGAGAGAGAGAGTTAAATAGAGAGATGGACAGACTAAGGGAGAGAGAGAGTTAAATAGAGAGATGGACAGACTAAGGGAGAGAGAGAGTTAAATAGAGAGATGGACAGACTAAGAGAGAGAGAGAGTTAAATAGAGAGATGGACAGACTAAGAGAGAGAGAGAGTTAAATAGAGAGATGGACAGACTAAGAGAGAGAGAGAGTTAAATAGAGAGATGGACAGACTAAGAGAGAGAGAGAGTTAAATAGAGAGATGGACAGACTAAGGGAGAGAGAGAGAGTTAAATAGAGAGATGGACAGACTAAGAGAGAGAGAGAGTTAAATAGAGAGATGGACAGACTAAGAGAGAGAGAGAGTTAAATAGAGAGATGGACAGACTAAGAGAGAGAGAGAGTTAAATAGAGAGATGGACAGACTAAGGGAGAGAGAGAGAGTTAAATAGAGAGATGGACAGACTAAGAGAGAGAGAGAGTTAAATAGAGTGATGGACAGACTAAGAGAGAGAGAGAGTTAAATAGAGAGATGGACAGACTAAGAGAGAGAGATAGTTAAATAGAGAGATGAATAGACTAAGAGAGAGAGAGAGAGTTAAATAGAGAGATGGACAGACTAAGAGAGAGAGAGAGAGTTAAATAGAGAGATGGACAGACTAAGAGAGAGAGAGAGTTAAATAGAGAGATGGACAGACTAAGGAGAGAGAGAGAGAGTTAAATAGAGAGATGGACAGACTAAGGAGAGAGAGAGTTAAATAGAGAGATGGACAGACTAAGAGAGAGAGAGAGTTAAATAGAGAGATGGACAGACTAAGAGAGAGAGAGAGTTAAATAGAGAGATGGACAGACTAAGGGAGAGAGAGAGTTAAATAGAGAGATGGACAGACTAAGAGAGAGAGAGAGTTAAATAGAGAGATGGACAGACTAAGAGAGAGAGAGAGTTAAATAGAGAGATGGACAGACTAAGAGAGAGAGAGAGTTAAATAGAGAGATGGACAGACTAAGGGAGAGAGAGAGAGTTAAATAGAGAGATGGACAGACTAAGAGAGAGAGAGAGTTAAATAGAGTGATGGACAGACTAAGAGAGAGAGAGAGTTAAATAGAGAGATGGACAGACTAAGAGAGAGAGATAGTTAAATAGAGAGATGAATAGACTAAGAGAGAGAGAGAGAGTTAAATAGAGAGATGGACAGACTAAGAGAGAGAGAGAGAGTTAAATAGAGAGATGGACAGACTAAGAGAGAGAGAGAGAGTTAAATAGAGTGATGGACAGACTAAGAGAGAGAGAGAGAGTTAAATAGAGAGATGGACAGACTAAGGGAGAGAGAGAGTTAAATAGAGAGATGGACAGACTAAGAGAGAGAGAGAGTTAAATAGAGAGATGGACAGACTAAGGGAGAGAGAGAGTTAAATAGAGAGATGGACAGACTAAGAGAGAGAGAGAGTTAAATAGAGTGATGGACAGACTAAGAGAGAGAGAGAGAGTTAAATAGAGTGATGGACAGACTAAGAGAGAGAGAGAGTTAAATAGAGTGATGGACAGACTAAGAGAGAGAGAGAGTTAAATAGAGTGATGGACAGACTAAGAGAGAGAGAGAGTTAAATAGAGAGATGGACAGACTAAGGGAGAGAGAGAGTTAAATAGAGAGATGGACAGACTAAGAGAGAGAGAGAGTTAAATAGAGAGATGGACAGACTAAGAGAGAGAGAGAGTTAAATAGAGTGATGGACAGACTAAGAGAGAGAGAGAGTTAAATAGAGTGATGGACAGACTAAGAGAGAGAGAGAGTTAAATAGAGTGATGGACAGACTAAGAGAGAGAGAGAGAGTTAAATAGAGAGATGGACAGACTAAGAGAGAGAGAGAGTTAAATAGAGAGATGGACAGACTAAGGGAGAGAGAGAGTTAAATAGAGAGATGGACAGACTAAGAGAGAGAGAGAGTTAAATAGAGAGATGAATAGAGAAAGTTGGATAGAAAGAGAGAGAGTACTAAAGGAGTGAAATAGAAAGAGATGGACAGAGAGAGAGAGAGAAACAGAGAGATGGACAGACAGAGAGAGAAACAGAGAGATGGACAGACAGACAGACAGAGAAACAGAGAGATGGACAGACAGACAGAGAGAGAGAAACAGAGAGATGGACAGACAGAGAGAGATAAACAGAGAGATGGACAGACAGAGAGAGAGAAACAGAGAGATGGACAGACAGACAGACAGAGAGAGAAACGATAGAGATGGACAGACAGAGAGAGAGAAACAGAGAGATGGACAGACAGAGAGAGAAACGATAGAGATGGACAGACAGACAGACAGAGAGAAACAGAGAGATGGACAGACAGACAGAGAGAGAAACGATAGAGATGGACAAACAGAGAGAGAGAAACTTTCTTCTCTCTCTCCCTCTCTCTCTCTCTCTCTCTCTCTCTCTCTGTCTCTCTCTCTCTCTCTCTCAATTCAATTCAATTTCAATTTAAGGGCTTTATTGGCATGGGAAACGTATGTTAAAATTGCCAAAGCAAGTGAAGTAGATAGTAAACAAAAGTGAAATAAACAATAAATATTAACAGTAAACATTACACTCAGAAGTTTCAAAAGAATAAAGACATTTCAAATGTCATATTATGTATATATATATATATATATATATATATAGTTTTGTAACAATGTCCTCTCTCTCTCTCTCTCTCTCTCTCTCTCTCTCTCTCTCTCTCTCTCTCTCTCTCTCTCTCTCTCTCTCTCTCTCTCTCCCTCTCTCTCTCTCTCTCTCCCTCTCTGTCTCTCTCTCTCTCTCTCTCTCTCTCTCTCTCTCTCTCTCTCTCTCTCTCTCTCTCTCTCCCTCTCTCTCTCTCTGTCTCTCTCTCTCTCTCTCTCTCTCTCTCTCTCTCTCTCTCTCTCTCTCTCTCTCTCTCTCTCTCTCTCTCTCTCTCTCTCTCTCTCTCTCTCTCTCTCTCTCTCTCCCTCCCTCCCTGTGCCCCAGAGTGCCTATGGGTGGGCCTAATGGCTTGATGGACAGTTCCTAGGGCCTGTGAGAGTTGCTGACTAATAGTCTGGTTGGCGCTCGTTTAGCTTGACTGTCAAATCCGTGTATTTGTTTGTGGCTTTTATAAAAAGAGCTCCCCGATTTCCCCCCTTGCCATTTGAGTTTGATGTACAGTATATACAGTACGGTATACCGCCCAAGCCTAGTGAGTAGTGTAACACTGGTTTTGTGCAAGGGGTACCACACGAAATTGTCAAAGTTAACACTAGAACTGCCACAGGCCAACGTCCTGCTCCTTCTCTGACGTTTCCTAAATGTTTGGATTTGACACTGCTCATTCGTCAGAATTTAGAAATCATAAACAGAAAAGTATTTAGAGCCTTTTTTTACCAGTTTATTTTTACACCTATTCTCAGCTTAACCGTCCAAGACAACTTGCTGTAGGACGTTGGTACCCAGCCAGGCACTAATGCGTCTCTCTCTCCTCACTGAATCAATGACAAATGGAGGGAATGGGCCATAATTGTGCACCTTACTTCACAATGTAATTTAAATGAGGCCTAACTGAATGATGAGGAGGGTGAAGAGGTTGATTTCATTTAGAAAGACAATAGTGTAAGGATGAGTTTGTTATGCCTGTTGATCAGCAGCTTCCAGTGTTAAGGGATATTGTGTGTAGATGGGTGAGACTTTTTAAAAAATGTAATACATTTTGAATTTAGGCTGTAACACAACAAAATGTGGAAAAAGTAAAGGGGTGTGAATACTTTCTGAAGGCACTGTACATATCACTTGTAGATTGTTTCATATTCCATGTTTTGACATGATTATAAATTCCAGCTGAATTAAATATTTATTCTCTCCTCTTCTCTCTCTCTCCCCCTCCCCCCTCCCCCCTCCCCCTCCCCCCTCCCCCCTCCAGATGTAGCTCCATATTTCCGTGTGTCTCCGGGCCAGGTCCAGACCCATCTAGAGGGTAACAGGCTGGTACTGACCTGCCTGGCTGAAGGCTCCTGGCCTCTACAGTACCGATGGATCCTCAACAACACAGACATCACACACTTCTCTCCACTATACACGTAAATATACCTCTCTCTATATATATACAGTACCTTTCTCTATAAATATACCTACATATACTATACTGTACCTCTCTCTACCTCCTTCTCTCCACTATAGATGTAAATATACCTATATATAATATACAGTGGGGAGAACAAGTATTTGATACACTGCTGATTTTGCAGGTTTTCCTACTTACAAAGCATGTAGAGGTCTGTAATTTTTATCATAGGTACACTTCAACTGTGATAGACGGAATCTAAAACAAAAATCCAGAAAATCACACTGTATGATTTTAAAGTAATTAATTTGCATTTTATTGCATGACATAAGTATTTGATCGCCTACCAACCAGTAAGAATTCCGGCTCTCACAGACCTGTTAGTTTTTCTTTAAGAAGCCCTCCTGTTCTCTACTCATTACCTGTATTAATTGCACCTGTTTGAACTCGTTACCTGTATAAAAGATACCTGTCCACACACTCAATCAAACAGACTCCAACCCCTCCACAATGGCCAAGACCAGAGAGCTGTGTAAGGACATCAGGGATAAAATTGTAGACCTGCACAAGGCTGGGATGGGCTACAGGACAATAGGCAAGCAGCTTGGTGAGAAGGCAACAACTGTTGGCGCAATTATTAGAAAATAGAAGAAGTTCAAGATGACGGTCAATCATCCTCGGTCTGGGGCTCCATGCAAGATCTCACCTCAAGGAGCATCAATGATCATGAGGAAGGTGAAGGATCAGCCCAGAACTACACGGCAGGACCTGGTCAATGACCTGAAGAGTGCTGGGACCACAGTCTCAAAGAAAACCATTAGTAACACACTACGCCGCCATGGATTAAAATCCTGCAGCGCACGCAAGGTCCCCCTGCTCAAGCCAGCGCATGTCCAGGCCCGTCTGAAGTTTGCCAATTACCATCTCGATGATCCAGAGGAGGAATGGGAGAAGGTCATGTGGTCTGATGAGACAAAAATAGAGCTTTTTGGTCTAAACTCCACTCGTCGTGTTTGGAGGAAGAAGAAGGATGAGTACAACCCCAAGAACACCATCCCAACCGTGAAGCATGGAGGTGGAAACATTATTCTTTGGGGATGCTTTTCTGCAAAGGGGACAGGACGACTGCACCGTATTGAGGGGAGAATGGATGGGGCCATGTATCGCGAGATCTTGGCCAACAACCTCCTTCCCTCAGTAAGAGCATTGAAGATGGGTCGTGGCTGGGTCTTCCAGCATGACAACGACCTGAAACACACAGCCAGGGCAACTAAGGAGTGGCTCCGTAAGAAGCATCTCAAGGTCCTGGAGTGGCCTAGCCAGTCTCCAGACCTGAACCCAATAGAAAATCTTTGGAGGGAGCTGATAGTCTGTATTGCCCAGCGACAGCCCCGAAACCTGAAGGATCTGGAGAAGGTCTGTATGGAGGAGTGGGCCAAAATCCCTGCTGCAGTGTGTGCAAACCTGGTCAAGACCTACAGGAAGAGAGAGAGAGAGAGAGAGAGAGAGAGAGAGAGAGAGAGAGAGAGAGAGAGAGAGAGAGAGAGAGAGAGAGTTGAAAGAGAGAGAGAGAGAGAGAGAGAGAGATGGAAGAGAGAGAGAGAGATGAAGAGAGAGAGAGAGAGAGAGAGAGAGAGATGGGAGAGAGAGAGAGATAGAAAGAGAGAGAGAGAGAGAGAGAGAGAGAGATGGAAGAGAGAGAGAGAGAGTTGGAGAGAGAGAGAGATGGAAAGAGAGAGAGAGAGAGAGAGAGAGAGAGAGAGAGAGAGAGAGAGAGAGAGAGAGAGAGAGAGAGAGAGAGAGAGAGATATGAGAGAGAGAGAGAGAGAACACACACCCTTTCTCTCTCTCTCGAGGGGGATGACCCAGCAGTTTGTAGCCATGTATTGATTGAGATAAGTGGTATTCTGCATCGGACGGTAGAAAAACAACAACAACAACACAACAATAAGGCTGGGTGTATTGTCATGTACGGCTGATTTCAGCACTTTTCAAAGTTAGGGCCCAGTTGGGTTAGAAATGTTTAGAAAACAATTGTTTGGGGATGTAAGACGGCCTATTTGGGAATTCCCGGGGAACACTTTCTTGGTAATGTAAGGATGGCTTTAGATTGACAATTTTAGGATAGAGTATTAGAACTATGTTAGTTTGACAATGTTTGGACAGTGTTAGTTTGACAGTGTTAGGTTAGAGTTAGTTTGACAATGTTAGGTTAGAGTTAGTTTGACAATGTTAGGTTAGAGTTAGTTTGACAATGTTAGGTTAGAGTTAGTTTGACAATGTTAGGTTAGAGTTAGTTTGACAATGTTAGGTTAGAGTTAGTTTGACAAT
>NW_025535661.1:10000-45000 GCF_020615455.1 Coregonus clupeaformis | reverse complement strand
GTTGAAATGTATTCCATCCCAATATTACACTGTATATACATCACAGCAGACTGAAATATAACTAAACCGTGTCCTGCTCCTTCTCTGACGTTTCCTAAATGTTTGTATTTGACACTGCTCATTCGTCAGAATTTAGAAATCATCAACAGAAAAGTATTTAGAGCCTTTTTACCAGTTTATTTTTTACACCTATTCTCAGCTTAACCGTCCAAGACAACTTGCTGTAGGACGTTGGTACCCAGCCAGGCGCTAATGCGTCTCTCTCTCCTCACTGAATCAATGACAAATGGATGAATGGGCCATAATTGTGCACCTTACTTCACAATGTAATTTAAATGAGGCCTAACTGAATGATGAGGAGGGTGAAGAGGTTGATTTCATTTAGAAAGACAATAGTGTAAGGATGAGTTTGTTATGCCTATTGATCAGCAGCAAATCATTTGACTGCAGGTTGATACCATTTCTCTTTTACGTGTTACTTTGTAAAAAGAAGCTGTTACAGGACTGTTTGATTTACTGTGACTCTATTAGTAATGTACTGTAAGGGATGAAGCTGTTACAGGACTGTTTGATTTACTGTGACTCTATTAGTAATGTACTGTAAGGGATAAAGCTGTTACAGGACTGTTTGATTTACTGTGACTCTATTAGTAATGTACTGTAAGGGATGAAGCTGTTACAGGACTGTTTGATTTACTGTGACTCTATTAGTAATGTACTGTAAGGGATAAAGCTGTTACAGGACTGTTTGATTTACTGTGACTCTATTAGTAATGTACTGTAAGGGATAAAGCTGTTACAGGACTGTTTGATTTACTGTGACTCTATTAGTAATGTACTGTAAGGGATAAAGCTGTTACAGGACTGTTTGATTTACTGTGACTCTATTAGTAATGTACTGTAAGGGATGAAGCTGTTACAGGACTGTTTGATTTACTGTGACTCTATTAGTAATGTACTGTAAGGGATGAAGCTGTTACAGGACTGTTTGATTTACTGTGACTCTATTAGTAATGTACTGTAAGGGATGAAGCTGTTACAGGACTGTTTGATTTACTGTGACTCTATTAGTAATGTACTGTAAGGGATGAAGCTGTTACAGGACTGTTTGATTTACTGTGACTCTATTAGTAATGTACTGTAAGGGATGAAGCTGTTACAGGACTGTTTGATTTACTGTGACTCTATTAGTAATGTACTGTAAGGGATGAAGCTGTTACAGGACTGTTTGATTTACTGTGACTCTATTAGTAATGTACTGTAAGGGATAAAGCTGTTACAGGACTGTTTGATTTACTGTGACTCTATTAGTAATGTACTGTAAGGGATGAAGCTGTTACAGGACTGTTTGATTTACTGTGACTCTATTAGTAATGTACTGTAAGGGATGAAGCTGTTACAGGACTGTTTGATTTACTGTGACTCTATTAGTAATGTACTGTAAGGGATGAAGCTGTTACAGGACTGTTTGATTTACTGTGACTCTATTAGTAATGTACTGTAAGGGATGAAGCTGTTACAGGACTGTTTGATTTACTGTGACTCTATTAGTAATGTACTGTAAGGGATGAAGCTGTTACAGGACTGTTTGATTTACTGTGACTCTATTAGTAATGTACTGTAAGGGATGAAGCTGTTACAGGACTGTTTGATTTACTGTGACTCTATTAGTAATGTACTGTAAGGGATGAAGCTGTTACAGGACTGTTTGATTTACTGTGACTCTATTAGTAATGTACTGTAAGGGATGAAGCTGTTACAGGACTGTTTGATTTACTGTGACTCTATTAGTAATGTACTGTAAGGGATGAAGCTGTTACAGGACTGTTTGATTTACTGTGACTCTATTAGTAATGTACTGTAAGGGATGAAGCTGTTACAGGACTGTTTGATTTACTGTGACTCTATTAGTAATGTACTGTAAGGGATGAAGCTGTTACAGGACTGTTTGATTTACTGTGACTCTATTAGTAATGTACTGTAAGGGATGAAGCTGTTACAGGACTGTTTGATTTACTGTGACTCTATTAGTAATGTACTGTAAGGGATGAAGCTGTTACAGGACTGTTTGATTTACTGTGACTCTATTAGTAATGTACTGTAAGGGGATGAAGCTGTTACAGGACTGTTTGATTTACTGTGACTCTATTAGTAATGTACTGTAAGGGATGAAGCTGTTACAGGACTGTTTGATTTACTGTGACTCTATTAGTAATGTACTGTAAGGGATGAAGCTGTTACAGGACTGTTTGATTTACTGTGACTCTATTAGTAATGTACTGTAAGGGATGAAGCTGTTACAGGACTGTTTGATTTACTGTGACTCTATTAGTAATGTACTGTAAGGGATGAAGCTGTTACAGGACTGTTTTATTGACTATAACTCTATTACTAATCAAAGGGACTGGAAGGGAAATGGAAACAGGCTACGTGTTGCAGTAGACCTTTAGAATAATGCAAAACAAATCCTTGACTCTATCCAGCGAAGAAAACGACGCCAGCCCGCTGAATCAATGACAAATGGAGGGAATGGGCGATAATTGTGCACGTTACTTCACAATGTAATTTAAATTAGGCCTAACAATGTAATTTAAATGAGGCCTAACTGAATGACGAGGGTGAAGAGGTTGATTTCATTTAGAACAACAATAGTGTAATGATGAGTTTGTTCTGCCTGTTGATCAGCGTTTGCCTTAATGTTAATAACTTGACCGCAGGGTCATATGATTCTCTTTTACCTTTTACTATGAAGCTGTTACAGGACTGTTTGATTTACTGTGACTCTATTAGTAATGTACTGTAAGGGATGAAGCTGTTACAGGACTGTTTGATTTACTGTGACTCTATTAGTAATGTACTGTAAGGGATGAAGCTGTTACAGGACTGTTTGATTTACTGTGACTCTATTAGTAATGTACTGTAAGGGATGAAGCTGTTACAGGACTGTTTGATTTACTGTGACTCTATTAGTAATGTACTGTAAGGGATGAAGCTGTTACAGGACTGTTTGATTTACTGTGACTCTATTAGTAATGTACTGTAAGGGATGAAGCTGTTACAGGACTGTTTGATTTACTGTGACTCTATTAGTAATGTACTGTAAGGGATGAAGCTGTTACAGGACTGTTTGATTAACTGTGACTCTATTAGTAATGTACTGTAAGGGATGAAGCTGTTACAGGACTGTTTGATTTACTGTGACTCTATTAGTAATGTACTGTAAGGGATGAAGCTGTTACAGGACTGTTTGATTTACTGTGACTCTATTAGTAATGTACTGTAAGGGATGAAGCTGTTACAGGACTGTTTGATTTACTGTGACTCTATTAGTAATGTACTGTAAGGGATGAAGCTGTTACAGGACTGTTTGATTTACTGTGACTCTATTAGTAATGTACTGTAAGGGATGAAGCTGTTACAGGACTGTTTGATTTACTGTGACTCTATTAGTAATGTACTGTAAGGGATGAAGCTGTTACAGGATTGTTTGATTTACTGTGACTCTATTAGTAATGTACTGTAAGGGATGAAGCTGTTACAGGACTGTTTGATTTACTGTGACTCTATTAGTAATGTACTGTAAGGGATGAAGCTGTTACAGGACTGTTTGATTTACTGTGACTCTATTAGTAATGTACTGTAAGGGATGAAGCTGTTACAGGACTGTTTGATTTACTGTGACTCTATTAGTAATGTACTGTAAGGGATGAAGCTGTTACAGGACTGTTTGATTTACTGTGACTCTATTAGTAATGTACTGTAAGGGATGAAGCTGTTACAGGACTGTTTGATTTACTGTGACTCTATTAGTAATGTACTGTAAGGGATGAAGCTGTTACAGGACTGTTTGATTTACTGTGACTCTATTAGTAATGTACTGTAAGGGATGAAGATGTTACAGGACTGTTTGATTTACTGTGACTCTATTAGTAATGTACTGTAAGGGATGAAGCTGTTACAGGACTGTTTGATTTACTGTGACTCTATTAGTAATGTACTGTAAGGGATGAAGCTGTTACAGGACTGTTTGATTTACTGTGACTCTATTAGTAATGTACTGTAAGGGATGAAGCTGTTACAGGACTGTTTGATTTACTGTGACTCTATTAGTAATGTACTGTAAGGGATGAAGCTGTTACAGGACTGTTTGATTTACTGTGACTCTATTAGTAATGTACTGTAAGGGATGAAGCTGTTACAGGACTGTTTGATTTACTGTGACTCTATTAGTAATGTACTGTAAGGGATAAAGCTGTTACAGGACTGTTTGATTTACTGTGACTCTATTAGTAATGTACTGTAAGGGATGAAGCTGTTACAGGACTGTTTGATTTACTGTGACTCTATTAGTAATGTACTGTAAGGGATGAAGCTGTTACAGGACTGTTTGATTTACTGTGACTCTATTAGTAATGTACTGTAAGGGATGAAGCTGTTACAGGACTGTTTTATTTACTGTGACTCTATTAGTAATGTGCTGTAAGGGATGAAGCTGTCACAGGACTGTTTGATTTACTGTGACTCTATTAGTAATGTACTGTAAGGGATGAAGCTGTCACATGACTGTTTGATTTACTGTGACTCTATTAGTAATGTACTGTAAGGGATGAAGCTGTTACAGGACTGTTTGATTTACTGTGACTCTATTAGTAATGTACTGTAAGGGATGAAGCTGTTACAGGACTGTTTGATTTACTGTGACTATTAGTAATCGAATGTACTGTAAAGGGAAATGAAAACATGCTCCGTGTGGCTGTAGGTCTTTAGAATAATACAAAGCATTTCCAAGTTGATGAGCGGCCCATCAAAACCATCAAACTAATTTCACACGTAATAAGAGTTAGCCTATAGACATGATTACATTGACAGTAATCTGGGTGACAATACTAAGCCTATCAGTTGTCAGATTGTACATGAAGAATGAAAGAGAGAGAGAGAAAAAAGAAATGTATGCAGTCACTAAGAGCGTCTGCTAAATGAGTTAAATGGAAATGTAATGAAGAGATCTTGAAGAGGCGCATCACTTTATCAAATCCTCCCTCAGAGTCACATGCAGGTAGAACATTGTGATTTCTATATAGTATCTGAAAGAACATATTCTGCAGTTTCTATGACACTTACCTTTGTCAATTAACTCTCAAAATGCAAGAGGTGCAGCTCTATTTCCAAATGTCACTTTTTCCAAGAATATCCACGCTGTCCAAAGCGTTCAGCACATGACCACTCGCTAATCAGGACCGCTCTGGCTACTAAGCAAAAACAAACATAATAAATACATTTAAATACGCTATTCTGTCATCAATGGATGAATGGGCGATAGAAACCAAACAGAAACTGATAATGGTGCACGTGACTTCAGTTAGGTTTTGGTTTAGTCACCGATGTCCAAACCAAGGACTTGCTCAATGGCTTTCCATATCGGGGGAAAGATGAAATACAGCAAATTATTTCACTTGTGCACCTGGCTGATTATATTATTATTATTAGTAGTATTGTTATCATTATTATTATTGTTATTATTATTAACTAAACCGTTAAGGTCAGACACACGGTTGATCTTGCCGTTTCAATAGTACTGAATGTGGCTCATTTTCTCCAGTGAAGCTGTTTTATGATTATTCTTTTTTTGTCGTGGGTGTGTGTGTGCATGGGTGTGTGCATGGGTGTGTGTGGGGGTGTGTGTTGACACCGTGTGTGATTTCTCCCAGAAAAGAACAATTTACACTTTTCTTCACACCTCACTTGTCTTAACACATTCCTGCCAGCTCACACCTCTCTCTCTGTCTCCCTCTTTCTCTCTCTCTCTCCCCCTACACTCTCCCTTTCTCTCTCTCTCTTGCTCTCTCTCTCTCTCCCCCTCCACTCTCTCTCGCTCTCTCTCTCTCTCTCGCTCTCGCTCTCTCTCCCTATTTCCCCTTCCACTCTCCCTCTCTCTCCCTCGTTCTCTCTCTCTCCCCCTACACTCTCCCTTTCTCTCTCTCTCTTGCTCTCTCCCCCTCCACTCTCTCTCGCTCTCTCTCTCTCTCTCCCCCTCCCTCTCTTTCTCCCAGATCTGATCTCAGCTCTCTTAAATGAGTTACTTGCTGTGGCGTGACAAACACACACACACACTTTCTCAGTTCTACTCTATAGCTGGACAACATGTATCTAGAGCTAGACAGGGCTGCCTCAGTCCTACTCTATAGCTGGACAACATGTATCTAGAGCTAGACAGGGCTGCCTCAGTCCTACTCTATAGATGGACAACATGTATCTAGAGCTAGACAGGGCTGCCTCAGTCCTACTCTATAGATGGACAACATGTATCTAGAGCTAGACAGGGCTGCCTCAGTCCTACTCTATAGCTGGACAACATGTATCTAGAGCTAGACAGGGCTGCCTCAGTCCTACTCTATAGCTGGACAACATGTATCTAGAGCTAGACAGGGCTGCCTCAGTCCTACTCTATAGATGGACAACATGTATCTAGAGCTAGACAGGGCTGCCTCAGTCCTACTCTATAGCTGGACAACATGTATCTAGAGCTAGACAGGGCTGCCTCAGTCCTACTCTATAGCTGGACAACATGTATCTAGAGCTAGACAGGGCTGCCTCAGTCCTACTCTATAGATGGACAACATGTATCTAGAGCTAGACAGGGCTGCCTCAGTCCTACTCTATAGCTGGACAACATGTATCTAGAGCTAGACAGGGCTGCCTCAGTCCTACTCTATAGCTGGACAACATGTATCTAGAGCTAGACAGGGCTGCCTCAGTCCTACTCTATAGCTGGACAACATGTATCTAGAGCTAGACAGGGCTGCCTCAGTCCTACTCTATAGCTGGACAACATGTATCTAGAGCTAGACAGGGCTGCCTCAGTCCTACTCTATAGATGGACAACATGTATCTAGAGCTAGACAGGGCTGCCTCAGTCCTACTCTATAGCTGGACAACATGTATCTAGAGCTAGACAGGGCTGCCTCAGTCCTACTCTATAGCTGGACAACATGTATCTAGAGCTAGACAGGGCTGCCTCAGTCCTACTCTATAGCTGGACAACATGTATCTAGAGCTAGACAGGGCTGCCTCAGTCCTACTCTATAGATGGACAACATGTATCTAGAGCTAGACAGGGCTGCCTCAGTCCTACTCTATAGATGGACAACATGTATCTAGAGCTAGACAGGGCTGCCTCAGTCCTACTCTATAGCTGGACAACATGTATCTAGAGCTAGACAGGGCTGCCTCAGTCCTACTCTATAGATGGACAACATGTATCTAGAGCTAGACAGGGCTGCCTCAGTCCTACTCTATAGCTGGACAACATGTATCTAGAGCTAGACAGGGCTGCCTCAGTCCTACTCTATAGATGGACAACATGTATCTAGAGCTAGACAGGGCTGCCTCAGTCCTACTCTATAGCTGGACAACATGTATCTAGAGCTAGACAGGGCTGCCTCAGTCCTACTCTATAGCTGGACAACATGTATCTAGAGCTAGACAGGGCTGCCTCAGTCCTACTCTATAGCTGGACAACATGTATCTAGAGCTAGACAGGGCTGCCTCAGTCCTACTCTATAGCTGGACAACATGTATCTAGAGCTAGACAGGGCTGCCTCAGTCCTACTCTATAGCTGGACAACATGTATCTAGAGCTAGACAGGGCTGCCTCAGTCCTACTCTATAGCTGGACAACATGTATCTAGAGCTAGACAGGGCTGCCTCAGTCCTACTCTATAGATGGACAACATGTATCTAGAGCTAGACAGGGCTGCCTCAGTCCTACTCTATAGATGGACAACATGTATCTAGAGCTAGACAGGGCTGCCTCAGTCCTACTCTATAGATGGACAACATGTATCTAGAGCTAGACAGGGCTGCCTCAGTCCTACTCTATAGCTGGACAACATGTATCTAGAGCTAGACAGGGCTGCCTCAGTCCTACTCTATAGCTGGACAACATGTATCTAGAGCTAGACAGGGCTGCCTCAGTCCTACTCTATAGCTGGACAACATGTATCTAGAGCTAGACAGGGCTGCCTCAGTCCTACTCTATAGCTGGACAACATGTATCTAGAGCTAGACAGGGCTGCCTCAGTCCTACTCTATAGCTGGACAACATGTATCTAGAGCTAGACAGGGCTGCCTCAGTCCTACTCTATAGATGGACAACATGTATCTAGAGCTAGACAGGGCTGCCTCAGTCCTACTCTATAGATGGACAACATGTATCTAGAGCTAGACAGGGCTGCCTCAGTCCTACTCTATAGATGGACAACATGTATCTAGAGCTAGACAGGGCTGCCTCAGTCCTACTCTATAGCTGGACAACATGTATCTAGAGCTAGACAGGGCTGCCTCAGTCCTACTCTATAGATGGACAACATGTATCTAGAGCTAGACAGGGCTGCCTCAGTCCTACTCTATAGCTGGACAACATGTATCTAGAGCTAGACAGGGGACCAGATGGCGTCTGGCAGTTTGTTGGCTGTCTCCATGGCGACACAGATGATGATGTCATTTAGGAAGTTTATTGGTCCGATACACATCATTCCCACATTCTCTCCCTCTCTCTTTCTCTCCCTCCCTCCCTCCCTCTCTCTCTATCTCACTCTTCCTCTCTTTCTCTCCTTAACTCTCTCTCCAGAGGAAAAACTAAAAATACTCGTGGGCCTGCCATAGCCTGAGGGACACTGAATAGTTACATCTGGTACATCTACTACATAGTGTCAGAGTCCTAGCAGTCCTAGCTAGCAGGACATAGTGTCAGAGCCCTAGCAGTCGTAGCTAGCAGCAGGACATAGTGTCAGAGCCCTAGCAGTCGTAGCTAGCAGCAGGACATAGTGTCAGAGCCCTAGCAGTCGTAGCTAGCAGCAGGACATAGTGTCAGAGTCCTAGCAGTCCTAGCTAGCAGGACATAGTGTCAGAGCCCTAGCAGTCGTAGCTAGCAGCAGGACATAGTGTCAGAGCCCTAGCAGTCGTAGCTAGCAGCAGGACATAGTGTCAGAGCCCTAGCAGTCGTAGCTAGCAGCAGGACATAGTGTCAGAGCCCTAGCAGTCGTAGCTAGCAGCAGGACATAGTGTCAGAGTCCTAGCAGTCCTAGCTAGCAGTACATAGTGTCAGAGCCCTAGCAGTCCTAGCTAGCAGCAGGACATAGTGTCAGAGTCCTAGCAGTCCTAGATAGCATCAGGACATAGTGTCAGAGCCCTGGCAGTCCTAGCTAGCAGGACATAGTGTCAGAGCCCTAGCAGTCCTAGCTAGCAGGACATAGTGTCAGAGCCCTAGCAGTCGTAGCTAGCAGCAGGACATAGTGTCAGAGCCCTGGCAGTCCTAGCTAGCAGGACATAGTGTCAGAGCCCTAGCAGTCGTAGCTAGCAGCAGGACATAGTGTCAGAGCCCTAGCAGTCCTAGCTAGCAGGACATAGTGTCAGAGCCCTAGCAGTCGTAGCTAGCAGCAGGACATAGTGTCAGAGCCCTAGCAGTCGTAGCTAGCAGCAGGACATAGTGTCAGAGCCCTAGCAGTCCTAGCTAGCAGGACATAGTGTCAGAGCCCTAGCAGTCGTAGCTAGCAGCAGGACATAGTGTCAGAGCCCTAGCAGTCCTAGCTAGCAGCTAGTGTTATGTGATTTGAATCCAATCTCTTCCTGTTTCATCTTTTTAATAACAGAAAAAGAAACAAGAAAGAAAGGAAGCTTTTCTTTTTGATGACTGCTTGAACTCGCCATTTCCCAAATTGCCTTCCCCCTCGGCTCCATCCCCCTCTCACTCCTTCTCCCTCTCTCCCCCTCGGCCAGTTAATTGAATTGCTTCTTTGGTCTTTTAATGTAGTGGAAAATAACTGATTGTGTTGAAATTGTAACTGGAGGTTTACACTTCTAACCCTCCTCCTTCTACTCTCTCAATCTGTTTTCTCTTTGACCTATACTCACTTTGGTTCCTTTTTCTCTGTCTGGTCTGTCTTCTTCTTCCTCTTCTTCATCTCTCAGTACTGAACTCTTCAACTGTCCCTTTCTAGTTTCTCCCCACAACAAATCTCTCTCTCCTCTGTGTGTGTGTATGTGTATGTGTGTGTATGTTTGTGTTTGTGTGTGTACGTTTGTATGTATGTTTGTGTGTGTGCTCTCTTCCCCTGTCTGTCTGCTCTGCAGCAGCTGCCTGGTCCCATCACTCTGACTCACTGACAGAGAGAGGGGAGGGAGAGGGAGAGAGAGAGAGGGAGAGAGAGAGAGGGAGAGAGAGAGGGAGAGAGAGAGAGGGAGAGAGAGAGAGGGAGAGAGAGAGAGCGAGAACGCGGGAGAACGTGGGTGAATGTCGACCTGAGAAAGAGTTGATGAGAAAGTGAAAGTGTGTGTTATCAGAGTGATAGAATGTATCCTCCTCTCTAGCTGTTAGATATTCTAAATGCAGAAACCTTTCTAATTATACACTAATCACACTGTTAATTATCTGCCACACACTGACATCGATCAGTGACCAAGCTGCTTAACCTCAGGAAGTGAGAGAGGAGGGAGAGAGAGAGAGCGAGACTTGACAAGGCAGTGAGCTGTGACTGATGACATTTCATTGAAGGTCACACTGTGGCTAGGTGTTCCCCTCAAATAAACACATAAATGACTATCTCCTCCCCTTTCTCTATCTCTCCTCCCCTTTCTCTATCTCTCCTCCCCTTTCTATCTGTCTCCTCCCCTTTCTCTATCTCTCCTCCCCTTTCTATCTGTCTCCTCCCCTTGTCTCTATCTCTCCTCCCCTTTCTATCTGTCTCCTCCCCTTTCTCTATCTCTCCTCCCCTTTCTCTATCTCTCCTCCCCTTTCTATATCTCTCCTCCCCTTTCGCTCTCTCTCCTCCCCTTTCTCTATCGCTCCTCCCCTTTCTCTATCTCTCCATCTCTCACTCTCGCTCTCTCTCTCTCTCTCTCTCTCTCTCTCTCTCTCTCTCTCTCTCTCTCTCTCTCTCTCAATTTCAAAGGACTTTATTGGCGTGGGAAACATATGTTTACATTGCCAAAGCAAGTGAAATAGATAATAAACAAAAGTGAAATAAACAATAAAAAATTAACAGTAAATATGACAAAAGTTCCAAAGGAATACAGACATTTCAAATGTCATGTTGTGGCTATATACAGTGTTGTAACGATGTGGAAATAGTCTCTCTCTCTCTCTCTCTCTCTCTCTCTCTCTCTCTCTCTCTCTCTCTCTCTCTCTGTCTCTCTCTGTCCTCTCTCTCTCTCTATATATATAGCCCTGAGGGGCTCCGGTGTTGAGGATCAGCATGGCAGATGTGTTGTTGCCTACCCTTACCAGGAAGTCCAGGATCCAGTTGCAGAGGGAGTTGTTTAGTCCCAGGGTCCTTAGCTTAGTGATTAGTGAGCTTTGTGGGCACTTTGGTGTTGAACGCTGAGCTGTAGTCAGTAGTGAACAGCATTCTCACATAGGTGTTCCTCTTGTCCAGGTGGGAAAGGGTAGTGTGGAGTGCGATTGAGATTGCGTAATCTGTGCGTCACACAGTCGTCCGGAACAGCTGGTGCTCTCATGCATCCTTCAGTGTTGCTTGCCTCGAAGCGAGCATTAAAGGCATTTAGCTCGTCTGGTAGGCTTGCGTCACTGGGCAGCTCGCGGCTGGGTTTCCCTTTGTAGTCCGTAATAGTTTGCAAGCCCTGCCACATCCGACAAGCATCGGAGCCGGTGTACTATGATTCAATCTTAGTCCTGTATTGACGCTTTGCCTGTTTGATGGTTCGTCTGAGGGCATAGTGGGATTTCTTATAAGCGTTTGGATTAGTGTCCCGCTCCTTGAAAGCGGCAGCTCTAGCCTTTAGCTCGGTGGGGATGTTGCCTGTAATCCATGGCTTCTGGTTGGGATACGTATGTATGGTCACTGTGGGGACGTCGTCGTCGATGCACTTTTGGAGCCGGTGACTGAGGTGGTGTACTCCTCAATGCCATTGGATGAATCCCGGAACATATTCCAGTCTGTGCAAAACAGTCCTGTAGCGTAGCATCCACATCATCTGACCACTTCCGTATTGAGAGAGTCACTGGTACTTCCTGCTTTAGTATTTGCTTGTAAGCAGGAATCAGAAGAATATAATTATGGTCAGATTTGCCAAATGGAGGGTGAGGGAGAGCTTTGTATGCGTCTCTGTGTGTGGAGTAAAGGTGGTCTAGAGTTTTTTCTTTCTCTGGTTGCACAAACGACATGCTTGTAGAAATTAGGTAAAACGGATTTAAGTTGGCCTGCGTTAAAGTCCCCGGCCACTAGGAGTGCCGCTTCTGGATCAGCATTTCCTTGTTTTCTTATGGCCTTATACAGCTCGTTGGACATTGATCACCGGATATTCGGCCAGTCTGCACAGCGCGTTATCGACCCAGAACATATCAGTTTTTCCGCCGGAATCACTGAATCACTGGACCTTTAACTCCGGATTCATCGCTACCAGCTGGCTACAACAAAACGGACGTAGCACACGCTAGCCGTGGCCTCTTACTCACTAGCGCTTCACCACCGGACCTTATGATAACTCAGCTATACAGCTGATATCTGCTGGACTGTTCCTTTTTACGGTACTACATCCTGTTTATGTTTAGCCTCAGCCCAAACATGGTTAGTTTATTGTTGTTTCGGTTATTTCTAATTGTACTATATCACTGTAGACCCCCCAGCCTAGCTAAACCTGCCTTAGTTAGCTCCTTTGTCCCTTCCCCCATACACTCAGAGACCGACTCAATTGATGCCTCTAGAGATACTATCTCTTTCATTGTTACCCAACGCTTAGGTTTACCTCCACTTTACTCATATCCTTCCATATCCTTGTCTGTACATAATGCCCTGAATCTTTTCTATAACACCCGGAAATCTGCCCCCTTTATTCTATGTACCCAACGCACTAGAAGACCAGTTCTTAAAGCCTTTAGCCGTATCCTTATTCTAGTCCTCCTCTGTTCCTCTGGTGATGTAGAGGCTAACCCAGGCCCTGTAGCCCCCAGTATCACTCCTACTCCCCAGGAGCTATCATTTGATGACTTCTGTAATCGCAAAAGTCTTGGTTTCTTGCACATAAATATCAGAAGTCTACTTCCTAAGTTTGAGTTATTCACTGCGTTAGCACACTCTGCCAACCCTGATGTTCTAGCAGTGTCTGAATCCTGGCTCAGGAAGGCCACCAAAAATTCTGAAATTTCCATCCCCAACTATAACATTTTCCGTCTAGATAGAACTGCCAAAGGGGGTGGAGTTGCAATCTACTGTAGAGATAGCCTGCAGAGCTCTATCATACTATCCAGGTCTGTGCCCAAACAGTTTGAGCTTCTACTTCTAAAAATCCACCTTTCCAGAAATAAGTCTCTCACTGTTGCCGCTTGCTACAGACCCCCTCAGCCCCAGCTGTGCCCTGGACACCATATGTGAATTGATCGCCCCCCATTTATCCTCTGAGTTTGTACTGCTTGGTGACCTAAATTGGGATATGCTTAATACCCCAGCCATCCTACAATCCAAGCTAGATGCCCTCAACCTCACGCAAATTATCAACGAACCTACCAGGTACAACCCTAAATCCTTAAACATGGGTACCCTCATAGATATCATCCTGACTAACATACCCTCTAAATACACCTCAGCTGTCTTCAACCAGGATCTCAGCGATCACTGCCTTATTGCCTGCGTCCGTAACGGGTCCGCGGTCAAACGACCACCCCTCATCACTGTCAAACGCTCCCTAAAACACTTTAGCGAGGAGGCCTTCCTAATTGACCTGGCCCAGGTATCCTGGATGGATATAGATCTCATTCCGTCAGTAGAGGATGCCTGGTTGTTCCTTAAAAGTAATTTCCTCTCAATCTTAAATAAACATGCCCCATTCAAAAATACAGAACTAAGAACCGATATAGCCCCTGGTTCTCCTCAGACTTGACTGCCCTTGACCAGCACAAAAACATCCTGTGGCGTACAGCATTAGCATCAAATAGCCCCCGCGATATGCAACTTTTCAGGGAAGTTAGGAACCAATATACACAAGCAGTCAGGAAAGCAAAGGCTAACTTTTTTCAAACAGAAATTTGCATCCTGTAGCACTAACTCCAAAAAGTTTTGGGACACTGTAAAGTCCATGGAGAATAAGAGCACTTCCTCCCAGCTGCCCACTGCACTGAGGCAAGGAAACACTATCACCACCGATAAATCTACAATAATCGAGAATTTCAACAAGCATTTTGCTACAGCTGGCCATGCTTTCCATCTGGCTACCACTAACCCGGCCACCAACTCTGCACCCTCTGCTGCAACTTGCCCATGCCCCCCGCTTCTCCTTCACACAAATTCAGACAGCTGATGTTTTGAAAGCGCTGCAAAATCTGGACCCCCTACAAATCAGCTGGGCTAGACAATCTGGACCCTTTCTTTCTAAAACTAGCCGCCAAAATTGTCGCAACCCCTATTACTAGTCTGTTCAACCTCTCTTTCATAACGTCTGAGATCCCCAGAGATTGGAAAGCTGCCGCGGTCATCCCCCTCTTCAAAGGGGGTGACACTCTAGATCCAAACTGCTACAGACCTATATCCATCCTGCCCTGCCTTTCGAAAGTATTCGAAAGCCAAGTTAACAAACAGATCATCGACCATTTCGAATACCACCGTACCTTCTCCGCTATGCAATCCGGTTTCCGAGCTGGTCACGGGTGCACTTCAGCCACGCTCAAGGTCCTAAACGATATTATAACCACGATTGATAATAGACAGTACTGTGCAGCCGTCTTCATCGACCTGGCCAAGGCTTTCGACTCTGTCAACCACCGCATTCTTATTGGCAGACTAAATAGCCTTGGTTTCTCAAATGACTGCCTCGCCTGGTTCACCAACTACTTCTCAGATAGAGTTCAGTGTGTCAAATCGGAGGGCCTGTTGTCTGGACCTATGGCAGTCTCTATGGGGGTGCCACAGGGTTCAATTCTTGGGCCGACACTTTTCTCCGTGTATATCAATGATGTCGCTCTTGCTGCTGGTGACTCTCAGATCCACCTCTACGCAGACGACACCATTTTGTATACATCTGGCCCTTCATTGGACACTGTGTTAACAAACCTCCAAACGAGCTTCAATGCCATACAACAATCCTTCAGTAGCCTTCAACTGCTCTTAAACACTAGTAAAACTAAATGCATGCTTTTCAATCGAACGCTGCTAGCACCCGCCCACCCGACTAGAATCACCACTCTTGACGGGTCTGACCTAGAGTATGTGGACAACTACAAATATCTAGGTGTCTGGTTAGACTGTAAACTCAACTTCCAGACTCACATAAAGAATCTCCAATCCAAAGTTAAATCTAGAATCGGCTTCCTATTTCGCAACAAAGCCTCCTTCACTCATGCTGCCAAACATGCCCTCGTAAAACTGACTATCCTACCGATCCTTGACTTCGGCGATGTCATTTACAAAATAGCCTCCAACACTCTACTCAGCAAATTGGATGTAGTCTATCACAGTGCCATCCGTTTTGTCTCCAAAGCCCCATACACTACCCACCACTGTGACCTGTACGCTCTTGTTGGCTGGTCCTCACTACATGTTCGTCGTCAAACCCACTGGCTCCAGGCCATCTATAAATCACTGCTAGGCAAATCCCCGCCTTATCTTAGCTCATTGGTCACCATAGCAGCACCCACCCGTAGTCTGCGCTCCAGCAGGTATATCTCACTGGTCATTCCCAAAGCCAACACCTCCTTTGGCCGCCATTCCTTCCAGTTCTCTGCTGCCAATGACTGGAACGAATTGCAAAAATCTCTGAAGCTGGAGACTCTTATCTCCCTCAATAACTTTAAGCATCAGTTGTCAGAGCACCTTACCGATCACTGCACCTGTACACAGCCCATCTGAAATTAGCCCACCCAACTACCTCATCCCTATATTGTTATTTATTTTGCTCTTTTGCACCCCAGTATCTCTATTTGCACATCATCTCTTGCACATCTAGCATTCCAGTGTTAATACTATTGTAATTATTCTGCACTATAGCCTATTTATTGCCTTACCTCCATAACTTGCTACATTTGCACACACTGTATATATATTTTCTGTTGTATTTCTGACTTTATGTTTTTTTTACCCCATATGTAACTCTGTGTTGTTTTTATTGCACTACTTTGCTTTATCTTGGCCAGGTCGCAGTTGTAAATGAGAACCTGTTCTCAACTGGCTTACCTGTTTAAATAAAGGTGAAATAAATAAAATAAAAAGTTGAGTGCGGTCTTAGTGCCAGCAACGGTTTGTGGTGGTAAATGGGACGGCTACGAATAATATAGATGAGAACTCTCTTGGTAGATAGTGGGTCTACAGCTTATCATGAGGTATTCTACATCAGGCGAGCAATACCTCGAGACTACCTTAATATTAGACATTGCGCACCAGCTGTTATTGACAAATAGACACACACCCCCGCCCCTCATCTTACCAGACGTAGCTGCTCTGTCCTGCCGATGCACGGGAAACTCAGCCAGCTCTATATTATCTGTGTCGTCGTTCAGCCATGACTCGGTGAAACGTAAGATATTACAGTTGTTTATGTCCCATTGGTAGGATAGTGTCGTCTGTAGATCATCGAGTTTGTTTTCCAGTGATTGCACGTTGGCCAATATAACCGATGGTAGTGGCGATTTAATCACTCTCCTCCGAAAAAGGTAAAATAAAACAACAACAAAAAAGTGTTGAGAAAAAAAGAGCAGAAGTCAAATAAAATAACAGTAGGGAGGCTATATATACAGGGTGTACTGGTGCAGAGTCAATGTGCGGGGGCACCGGCTATTTGAGGTAGTTGAAGTAATATGTACATGTTGGTAGAGTTAAAGTGACTATGCATAAATAATTAACAGAGTAGCAGCAGCGTAAAAAGATGGGGTGGGTGGGGGGGCAGTGCAAATAGTCCGGGTAGCCATGATTAGCTGTTCAGGAGTCTTATGGCTTGGGGGTAGAAGCTGTTGAGAAGTCTTTTGGATCTAGACTTGGCACTCCGGTACCGCTTGCCGTGCGGTAGCAGAGAGAACAGTCTATGACTAGGGTGGCTGGAGTCCTTGACAATTTTGAGGGCCTTCCTCTGCCACCGCCTGGTATAGAGGCCCTGGATGGCAGGATGTACATGGGCCGTACGCACTACCCTCTGTAGTGCCTAGCGGTCGGAGGCCAAGCTGTTGCCATACCAGGCGGTGATGCAACCAGTCAGGATGCTCTCGATGGTGCAGCTGTAGAATTATTTGAGGATCTGAGGACCCATGCCAAATTTTTTCAGTCTCCTGAGGGGGAATAGGCTTTGTCGTGCCCTCTTCCCGACTGTCCTGGTGTGTTTGGACCATGATAGTTCGTTGGTGATGTGGACACCAAGGAACTTGAAGCTCTCAACCTGTTCCACTACAGCCCCGTCGATGAGAATGGTGGCGTGCTCAGTCCTCTTTTTTTTTCTCCTGTAGTCCACAATCATCTCCTTTGTCTTGGTCACGTTGAGGGAGAGGTTGTTATCCTGGCACCACACGGCCAGGTGGTGTACCTAACCATCAGCTGTTGCAGGATTCAAACCAAAGAATAAAGGACAATGCAAAGCTCAGAGTACCCACATACTAGGCTAACCTTTACCCACATATTTCAGATTTTAGATGACATTGTGAATTAGTAGAGAGAGAGAAAAAGAGAGAGAGAGAGAAGAGAGAGTGAGAGAGAGATGATGTTGTGAATTAGGGCTGTGGGGTGAGACAGGGATGCAGTTTAAGCCCCACCCTCTTCAACATATATATCAACGAATTGGCGAGGGCATTAGAACAGTCTGCAGCACCCGGCCTCACCCAACTAGCATCTGAAGTCAAATGTCTACTGTTTGCTGATGATCTGGTGCTTCTGGAGGGCCTACAGCTGCACCTAGATCTTCTGCACAGATTCTGTCACACTCTGACACACTGGAGGCAATTTACGAACGCACCCCAACAGTGAAGGAGAGAGAGAGAAAGAGGAGGAGAGTGTAGAATAGTTCCTACTATAAATGATGTAGTTGAGATCCGAACATGAAACTTAAAGATTTTAATGGCCACCAGAGAGAGAGAGAGAGAGAGACCAAGGAGGGCCTACAGCAGCACCTCGATCTTCTGCACAGATTCTGTCAGACCTGGGCCCTGACAGTAAATCTCAGTAAGACAAAAATAATGGTGTTCCAAAAAAGGTCCAGTTGCCAGGACCACAAATACAAATTCCATTTAGACACCGTTGCCCTAGAGCACACAAAAAACTATACATACCTCGGTCTAAACATCAGTGCCACAGGTAACTTCCACAAAGCTGTGAACGATCTGAGAGACAAGGCAAGAAGGGCCTTCTATGCCATCAAAAGGAATTTGACATACCAATTAGGATCTGGCTAAAAATACTTGAATCAGTTCTAGAACCCATTGCCCTTTATGGTTGTGAGGTCTGGGGTCCGCTCACCAACCAAGAATTCACAAAATGGGACAAACACCAATTTGAGACTCTGCATGCAGAATTCTGCAAAAATGTCCTCCGTGTACAACAAAAGAATGCATGCAGAGCAGAATTAGGCCGATACCTACTAATTATCAAAATCCAGAAAAGAGCCGTAAAATTTTATAACCACTTAAAAGGAAGCGATTCCCAAACCTTCCATAACAAAGCCATCACCTACAAAGAGATGAACTTGGAGAAGAATCCCCTATGTAAGCTGGTCCTGTGCATGACACAAGTAATTTTTCCAACAATTGTTTACAGACAGATTATTTCACTTATAATTCACTGTATCACAATTCCAGTGTCTCAGAAGTTTACATACACTAAGTTGACTGTGCCTTTAAACAGCTTGGAAAATTCCAGAAAAGGATGTCATGGCTTTAGAAGCTTCTGATAGGCTAATTGACATCATTTGAGTCAATTGGAGGTGTACATTTGGATGTATTTCAAGGCCTACCTTCAAACTCAGTGCCTCTTTGCTTGACATCATGGGAAAATCAAAGGCAATCAGCCAAGACCTCAGAAATAAAACACAAGTCTGGTTCATCCTTGGGAGCAATTTCCAAATGCCTGAAGGTACCACGTTCATCTGTACAAACAATAGTACGCAAGTATAAACACCATGGGACCACGCAGCCGTCATACCGCTCAGGAAGGAGACGCGTTCTGTCTCCTAGAGATTAACGTACTTTGGTGCGTAAAGTGCAAATCAAACCCAGAACAACAGCAAAGGACCTTGTGAAGATGCTGGAGGAAACAGGTACAAAAGTATCTATATCCACAGTAAAACGAGTCCTGTATCGACATAACCTGAAAGGCCGCTCAGCAAGGAAGAAGCCACTGCTCCAAAACCGCCATAAAAAAGACAGACTATGGTTTGCAACTGTACATGGGGACAAAGATCGTACTTTTTGGTGAAATGTCCTCTGGTCTGATGAAACTAAAATAGAACTGTTTGGACATAATGACCATCGTTATGTTTGGAGGAAAAAGGGGGTACTTGCAAGCCGAAGAACACCATCCCAACCGTGAAGCACGGGGGTGGCAGCATCATGCTGTGGGGGTGCTTTGCTGCAGGAGGGACTGGTGCACTTCACAAAATAGATTGCATCATGAGGAAGGAAAATTATGTGGATATATTGAAGCAACATCTCAAGACATTAGTCAGGAAGTTAAAGCTTGGTCGCAAATGGGTCTTCCAAACGGACAATGACCCCAAGCATACTTCCAAAGTTGTGGCAAAATGGCTTAAGGACAACAAAGTCAAGGTATTGGAGTGGCCATCACAAAGCCCTGATCTCTAGAAAATGTGTGGGCAGAACTGAAAAAACGTGTGCGAGCAAGGAGGCCTACAAACCTGACTCAGTTACACCAGCTCTGTCAGGAGGAATGGGCCAAAATTCACTCAACTTATTGCGGGAAGCTTGTGGAAGGATACCCAAAACGTTTGACCAACGTACATTTTTTTAAAGGCAATGCTACCAAATACTAATTGAGTGTATGTAAACTTCTGACCCACTGGGAATGTGATGAAATAAATAAAAGCTGAAATAAATCATTCTCTCTACTATTGTTCTGACAGGGAATTTTTACTAGGATTAAATGTCAGGAATTGTGAAAAACAGAGTTTAAATCTATTTGGCTAAGGTGTATGTAAACTTCAGACTTCAACTGTATATACATAATATGACATTTGAAATGTCTTTATTCTTTGGAACTTCTGAGTGTAATGTTTACTGTTAATATTTATTGTTTATTTCACTTTTGTTTACTATCTATTTCACTTGCTTTGGCAATGTTAACATACATTTCCCATGCCAATAAAGCCCTTAAATTGAAATTGAATTGAATTGAATTGAGAGAGAGAGAGAGAGAGAGAGAGAGAGAGAGAGAGAGAGAGAGAGAGAGAGAGAGAGAGAGAGAGAGAGAGAGGGGAGAGAGAGAGGGGAGAGAGAGAGGGGAGAGAGAGAGCGGAGAGAAAGAGAGAGAGAGAGAGAGAGAGAGGGGAGAGAGAGAGAGACAGAGAGAGAGAGAGAGAGAGAGAGAGAGAGAGAGAGAGAGCGAGTAGCCCTAAAGTGAGAGAGAGGCCCTACTTGACACATTGGAAAGAACAAACTAAAAAACTGAGCAAACTAGAATGCTATTTGGCCCTAAACAGAGAGTACACAGTGGCAGAATACCTGACCACTGTGACTAACCCAAAATTAAGGAAAGCTTTGACTATGTACAGACTCAGTGAGCATAGCCTTGCTATTGAGAAAGGCCGCCGTAGGCAGACCTGGCTCTCAAGAGAAGACAGGCTATGAGCACACTGCCCACAAATGAGGTGGAAACTTAGCTGCACTTCCTAACCTCCTGCCAAATGTATGACCATATTAGAGACACATATTTCCCTCAGATTACGCAGACCCACAAAGAATTAGAAAACAAACCCAATTTTGATAAACTCCCATATCTATTGGGTGAAATACCACAGTGTGCCATCACAGCTGCAAGATTTGTGACCTGTTGCCACAAGAAAAGGGCAACCAGTGAAGAACAAACACCATTGTAAATACAACCCATATTTATGTTTATTTATTTTCCCATTTGTACTTTAACTATTTGCACATTGTTACAACATTGTATATATACATAATACGACATTTGAAATGTCTCTATTCCTTTGGAACTTGTGTGAGTGTAATGTTTACTGTTCATTTTTTATTGTTTATTTCACTTTTGTTCATCATCTATATTTCACTTGCTTTGGCAATGTAAACATACGTTTCCCAAGCCAATAAAGCCCTTTGAATTGAATTGAATTGAGTAGAGAGAAAGAGAGAGAGCGAGAGTAGAGAGACAGGATCATTTGAGACAGACATGATTAGTGCTAATGAGGATTAGTGTGGAGATCCATCCACCCAATAGGGCTGCACACACAGGTCAGTCAGTGGAGCCACCTGTACTGTGTTTAGGCCCTGCACACACAGGTCAGTCAGTGGAGCCACCTGTACTGTGTTTAGGCCCTGCACACACAGGTCAGTCAGTGGAGCCACCTGTACTGTGTTTAGGCCCTGCACACACAGGTCAGTCAGTGGAGCCACCTGTACTGTGTTTAGGCCCTGCACACACAGGTCAGTCAGTGGAGCCACCTGTACTGTGTTTAGGCCCTGCACACACAGGTCAGTCAGTGGAGCCACCTGTACTGTGTTGTGCTTTACGTTGCGTTAATGTCTCCCACCTGCTTGATCCTTGGCTTTTCACAGACTGGTGGTGAGCAGGCAACTTGGGTCGCGTCCCAATAATCTCTCCTTTCTCCCGAAACGTGCACTTGTTCACTTCCTTCATTTGATTTGAAAGGAAACGACTGGTATGTGGGAAACTTCCTCCAGCCCATTCCAATGCTTTTAAAGTTGTGGAGAAATGAGTGCATGCTTTATAGTGGAGAGATTATTGTGACGGTGTCAGATGATACAAGGAATGGCGTGTATTATCCCAGGAAACACATACTGAAAGTAACAGGTCACTCGTGGGTTTTTACAGCATCTGACCTTCCATCCCTCCATTCTCTCCTCTCTTCCTCCCTTTCTTCTTCCCTATTTTCATTTCTTTCTCTGTTCCTCTCTCTTTCTCTATCATTCTATCAGTACTTCCTCTTTCCATTCTCCTGTGCTTAGATAAACAGTCTGTATCCTGACCCACACTCACACACACACAGCAGTTAGCTAGGAGGACAGTGAAACCCCCCACAGAGTCCACATGAGAGCAGTTAGCTAGGAGGACAGTGAAACCCCACAGAGTCCACATGAGAGCAGTTAGCTAGGAGGACAGTGAAACCCCCCACAGAGTCCACATGAGAGCAGTTAGCTAGGAGGACAGTGAAACCCCCACAGAGTCCACATGAGAGCAGTTAGCTAGGAGGACAGTGAAACCCCCCACAGAGTCCACATGAGAGCAGTTAGCTAGGAGGACAGTGAAACCCCACAGAGTCCACATGAGAGCAGTTAGCTAGGAGGACAGTGAAACCCCCCACAGAGTCCACATGAGAGCAGTTAGCTAGGAGGACAGTGAAACCCCCACAGAGTCCACATGAGAGCAGTTAGCTAGGAGGACAGTGAAACCACCACAGAGTCCACATGAGAGCAGTTAGCTAGGAGGACAGTGAAACCCCACAGAGTCCACATGAGAGCAGTTAGCTAGGAGGACAGTGAAACCCCCACAGAGTCCATATGAGAGCAGTTAGCTAGGAGGACAGTGAAACCCCCCACAGAGTCCATATGAGAGCAGTTAGCTAGGAGGACAGTGAAACCCCCACAGAGTCCACATGAGAGCAGTTAGCTAGAAGGACAGTGAAACCCCCACAGAGTCCACATGAGAGCAGTTAGCTAGAAGGACAGTGAAACACCCACAGAGTCGAAGGACAGTGAAACACCCACAGAGTCGAAGGACAGTGAAACACCCACAGAGTCCACATGAGAGCAGTTAGCTAGGAGGACAGTGAAACCCCCACAGAGTCCACATGAGAGCAGTTAGCTAGGAGGACAGTGAAACCCCCACAGAGTCCACATGAGAGCAGTTAGCTAGGAGGACAGTGAAACCCCCACAGAGTCCTCATGAGAGCAGTTAGCTAGGAGGACAGTGAAACCCTCACAGAGTCCACATGAGAGCAGTTAGCTAGGAGGACAGTGAAACCCCCACAGAGTCCACATGAGAGCAGTTAGCTAGGAGGACAGTGAAACCCCCACAGAGTCCACATGAGAGCAGTTAGCTAGGAGGACAGTGAAACCCCCACAGAGTCCACATGAGAGCAGTTAGCTAGGAGGACAGTGAAACCCTCACAGAGTCCACATGAGAGCAGTTAGCTAGGAGGACAGTGAAACCCCCACAGAGTCCACATGAGAGCAGTTAGCTAGGAGGACAGTGAAACCCCACAGAGTCCACATGAGAGCAGTTAGCTAGGAGGACAGTGAAACCCCCACAGAGTCCACATGAGAGCAGTTAGCTAGAGGACAGTGAAACCCCACAGAGTCCACATGAGAGCAGTTAGCTAGGAGGACAGTGAAACCCCCCACAGAGTCCACATGAGAGCAGTTAGCTAGGAGGACAGTGAAACCCCCACAGAGTCCACTGAGAGCAGTTAGCTAGGACGACAGTGAAACCCCCCACAGAGTCCACATGAGAGCAGTTAGCTAGGAGGACAGTGAAACCCTCACAGAGTCCACATGAGAGCAGTTAGCTAGGAGGACAGTGAAACCCCCACAGAGTCCACATGAGAGCAGTTAGCTAGGAGGACAGTGAAACCCCCACAGAGTCCACATGAGAGCAGTTAGCTAGGAGGACAGTGAAACCCCCACAGAGTCCACATGAGAGCAGTTAGACTGACAGAGCAGAGGAAAACACATCACCACACACTCACACAGTCTATTTGGGGATATATGTGTGTTTGAAGAACCTGTTGGCTGCGGTGGCAGCTGGCCAAGCCTCTGCCTGGCCAGAAATAACTCGGGACCTGCGCTAACACACACACAGGATGTTTCTCAACATGCAGACGACCGTGCACCACCCTGTCATGCTCCGGTAGCGTTCTGTTGAGGATGTTCTTGTCAGGATGAGTGGGGAGGAGAATAAACTCAAATGTACATTTGAGAAGCACATTCCCTTGCTACCTTTGACCCAATACAGACAAAACAAGATAGATACACGAAAACAAACTTAAGCTTCATAATTATAAGCTAGCTATATGTGAATCATATATCATATATCATATGTGGTCCTCTGTAGCTCAGCTGGTAGAGCACAGCGCTTGTAACGCCAGGGTAGTGGGTTCGATCCCCGGGACCACCCATACACAAAAAATGTATGCACGCATGACTGTAAGTCGCTTTGGATAAAAGCGTTATTATTATTATATTATTATCTTAATCTAGCTAGCCAGCTAGTTTTCCATGTAAAAACAAGCTAAAACCTATGTTGTTATGAAAGGTAGATGGCCAACGTTAGCTTCCAATACTTCATCAGTTAGCCTGTGAAGACAGTTAAAATGAACAATGTATGAAGTTATTAACGTATCAAGATAAACTATTGTAGTCAACATATGAGATGTGAATGGGCAACATTTCATTCCACTTCAGCTTGAAAACACCTGCCATAGTTTTTAAGAAATCTTGTGTCGTTTTTTACCTAGTTGCGTCATATTACGTCAACAATCCTGGGAATGTTTTGTTGAAGCTTGCATCGATGCATGCTTCGAAATGTGTACAGACGGAGTACGCATCTGAGAAGTGCCCTCCGTGCTCCTTTTCGCATACTTAGATTTGGACTCATACTCCGACCCTCCCTTGCTCCAGTTTGTGTGCTCAGATCACGGTAGTATGCATATTAACAAACACCCATAGCCCTACACACACTGCTACACACACTGCTACACACACTGCTACACAAAGTCCTATACACACTGCTACACACACTGCTACACACTCTCCTCTCCTCTCCTCTCCTCTCCTCTCCTCTCCTCTCCTCTCCTCTCTCCTCTCCTCTCCTCTCCTCTCTCTCTCCTCTCCTCTCCTCTCCTCTCCTCTCTCTCTCTCTCCTCTCCTCTCCTCTCCTCTCCTCTCCTCTCCTCTCCTCTCCTCTCCTCTCCTCTCTCTCTCCTCTCCTCTCCTCTCCTCTCCTCTCCTCTCTCTCTCCTCTCCTCTCTCTCTCCTCTCCTCTCCTCTCCTCTCCTCTCCTCTCCTCTCCTCTCTCTCTCCTCTCCTCTCCTCTCCCTCTCCTCTCCTCTCCTCTCCTCTCCCTCTCCTCTCCTCTCCTCTCCTCTCTCTCCTCTCCTCTCCTCTCCTCTCCTCTCCTCTCCTCTCCTCTCCTCTCCTCTCCTCTCCTCTCCTCTCCTCTCTCCCTCTCCTCTCCTCTCCTCTCCTCTCCTCTCCTCCCTCTCTTCCTCTACTTCCTTCCCTCTCTCTCTCTCCTTTCTCTCTCCCTTTAACCCTGTCTCCTCCCTCCCTCTCTTCCTCTACTTCCTTCCCTCTCTCTCTCTCCTTTCTCTCTCCCTTTAACCCTGTCTCCTCCCTCCCTCTCTTCCTCTACTTCCTTCCCTCTCTCTCTCTCCTTTCTCTCTCCCTCCTGAAGGTATTTGACGGATTTGTGTGGAATAAGCTTTAGCCTCAGCTGTAATGAAATAAAACCACATTATAAAGGCAACACTGTTTCCAGACAGAGGTCCACATTTTGAAAGGAAAGGAAGGAAGGTTAAAGGAAGACAATGAGAACAAATATACAAATAAAAATACATCTGGAAGACCGTTAGGAGGACTCTCTCTCTCTGGAAGAACAAGACCGTTAGATCTAAACAACATACAGGAGGACTCTCTCTCTCTCTCTCTCTCTCTGCTGGGGGTAGAGCTAACTAAGTGGAGGAGGGAGGTGGTACTCATCCTATCTGGACCAAGACGGAGTGAGGGAGGAGAGGGAAAGAGGAGGGGAGTTTGTTGGCAGGAGAGACAATCCCTCGACTCCTTAACAAACACACACGCGTGGCCCTGTGACATATGTGTGTTAATCAGTTTGGGGAGTGGGGCTCTGTGTGTAGTGTGTGTTTAGCAGTCAGGCATTTGCTCAGTGTTTGTGAAATGAGTCTAGGGGCCTGAGACTTAATGAAACATCTGGAGTGTTCCTCTGTTACTGAGAGAGAGACAGGGAGAGAGATGGAGAGAGAGAGGAAGAGAGAGAGTGGGGAGAGGGAGAGAGAGAGAGAGAGAGGGGGATAGAGAGAGTGGGGAGAGGGAGGGGGAGAGATAGAGAAAGACTTGACACTGCAGGAAAGGGGAAGAGATCAGAGGAGCAGCCAAGAGGAGAGAGGGAAGAAAGAAAGGAAGACTAGACGGTAGTGGTGGAATTAAAAGCAGGGTTGTGGAGAGTAATGAAATGTTTGACTAATAAGAACAGAGAGCGTCACATATTGAATATACGTCATATTGCCTCGACTAGGATTGATTTACACTCTTATAGTAGAGGGAGGGAGAGGAGGGAGGGAGAGAGAGAAATGAAGACGATGGAGAGAGAGAGAAATGAAGACGAGGGAGAGAGCGAAATGAAGACGAGGGAGAGAGAGAGAAATTAAGATGAGGGAGAGAGGGAGGAGAGAAATTAAGATATAAAGAGGTATAAAATAGGGTTTAAAGATAAAACAGTGTGTCATTGAGTGAGTGTGATGGTGCTGAACGTGTACAGTTCAACATAGGTTCAACACACAAACACGCACACACACAAACACACTCACACTCAACACACACACACATGGTGGTAGGTGTATCAGTATGTAGAGAGAGACTATATTCCATAGGATAAATATGAAATATTTCTCTACAATTTTGTGCACAAATTTGTTTACATCCCCGTTAGTGAGCGTTTCTCCTTTGCCAAGATAATCCATCCACCTGACAGGTGTGGCATATCAAGAAGATGATTAAACAGCATGATCATTACACAGGTGCACCTTGTGCTGGGGACAATAAAAGGCCACTGTAAAATGTGCAGTTTTGTCACACAACACAATGCCACCGATGTCTCAAGTTTTGAGGAGAGTGCAATTGACATGCTGACTGCAGGAATGTCCACCAGAGCTGTTGCCAGATAGTTGAATGTTCATTTCTCGACCATAAGCTGCCTCCAACGTCGTTTTAGAGAATTTTCCAGTACGTCTAACTGGCCTCACATCGCAGACCACATGAATGGAGTTCTGTGGGCGAGCGGTTTGCTGATGTCAACGTTGTGAACAGAGTGCCCCATGGTGGCGGTGGGGTTATGGTATGGGCAGGCATAAGCTACGGACATCGAACACAATTGCATTTAATCGATGGCAATTTGAATGCACAGAGATACCGTGACGACATCCTGAGGCCCCATTGTCAGGCCCATTTCGTTTTAAAGGTATCTGTGACCAACAGATGCATATCTGTATTCCCGGTCATGTGAAGTCCATAGATTAGGGCCTTCTGAATATGACTGATTTCCTCATATGAACTGTAACTCACTCTAACCCTCTCTGTGTATCAAATAGAGTAAAGCCTAACCCCACACTCACTCACTCACTTCAATATGTCTCTCTCCAATACACACAACGTCTCTCCCTACACTGTAGATACTCCCCCCCCCGCTTGCCCACTCAATATATGTGGTGTGTAACTCAGTTGGTAGAGCATGGTGCTTGCAACGCCAGGGTTGTGGGTTCGATTCTACGAGGGGGGCCAGTATGAAAAAATAAAATACAAAATACAAATGTATGCACTCACAGAGTAAGTCGCTCTGGATAAGAGCGTCCGCTAAATGACTGAAATGTACAAATAAATGTACAAAATGTGTGTGTCCATATCAATATACACAATGTAATCTTCCCAAGGCTGCTCAGTATGCAGCCCTGGTGTACCTAAACTGCTTCCTTATTCACACACACACACACACACACACACACACACACACACACACACACACACACACACAGACACACACACACACACAGACACACACAGACACACACAGACACACACACACACACACACACACACACACACACACACACACACACACACACACACACACACACACAGACACACACAGACACACACACACACACACACACACACACACACACACACACACACACACACACACACACACACACACACACACACACACACACACACACACAGACACACACACACACACACACACACAGACACACACACACAGAGACACACAGACACACACACACACACACACACACACACACACACACACACACACACACACACACACAGACACACACACACACACACACACACACACACACACACACACACACACACACACACACACACACACACACACACACACACACACACACACACACACACACACACACACACACACACACAGACACACAGACACACACACACACACACACACACACACACAGACACACACACACACACACACACAGACACACACACACACACACACACACACACACACACACACACACACACACACACACACACACACACACACACACACACAGACACACACACACACACACACACACACACACAGACACACACACACACACACACACACACACACACAGACACACACACACACACACACAGACACACACACACAGACACACACACACACACACACACACACACACACACACACACACACACACACACACACACACACACACACACACACACACACACACACACACACACACACACACACACACACACACACACACACACACACACACACACACACACACACACACACACACACACACACACAGACACAGACACACACAGACACAGACACACACACACACACAGACACACACACACACACACACACACACACACACACACAGACACACACACACAGACACACACACACACAGACACACACACAGACACACACACACACACACACAGACACACACACACACACACACACACACACAGCACACACACACACACACACACACACACACACACACAGACACAGACACACACAGACACACACACACACACACACACACACATCCTCGTGGCCTCTGGAGATAACAACCACACTAATCTCCTCAGTATTCAATACACGGTCCACAGTGTGTGTGTGTGTGTGTGTGTGTGTGTGTGTGTGTGTGTATTGATTGTTCCTGCTGTGTGTCAGTGAATGAGCATCAGAGGATCAATGTGAACAACAAGCTAGAGCTAGACAGACCTGATGAGGGTGATTCTGTATTGACACTCATTCATCAGCTTGTTTTTGGTTGGAAGCTGTGTGTAGATTCTCTATGTGCTGAAATGATATTCTGGACAAACTGAAATCACTGGCTTGTCTGGTTTAAAGTCACCATCTGTGTTTTCTGATCATTATCTCTCTCCTACAGAGCCATCTCGTTGGACAATCAACTGGTTGTCTTGGCGACCAGTGCGGCTGACGTGGGGCGGTACTACGTACAGGCGGTCAACGAGCTGACCGGAGAGAACCACACCTCTCCCTCTGTCTACCTCAGCATGGCTGGTAAGAAAGTCATTGTAACAAAACTCTGTATATCCACATGTAAACTATACTGTCCCCTAGACCTCCACTACACACTATACTGTCCCCTAGACCTCCACTACACACTATACTGTCCCCTATACCTCCACTACACACTATACTGTCCCCTAGACCTCCACTACACACTATACTGTCCCCTAGACCTCCACTACACACTATACTGTCCCCTCCACTACACACTATACTGTCCCCTAGACCTCCACTACACACTATACTGTCCCCTCCACTACACACTATACTGTCCCCTAGACCTCCACTACACACTATACTGTCCTCTAGACCTCCACTACACACTATACTGTCCTCTAGACCTCCACTACACACTATACTGTCCTCTAGACCTCCACTACACACTATACTGTCCTCTAGACCTCCACTACACACTATACTGTCCTGCCTCCACTACACACTATACTGTCCTCTAGACCTCCACTACACACTATACTGTCCTCTAGACCTCCACTACACACTATACTGTCCCCTAGACCTCCACTACACACTATACTGTCCCCTAGACCTCCACTACACACTATACTGTCCCCTAGACCTCCACTACACACTATACTGTCCCCTCCACTACACACTATACTGTCCCCTCCACTACACACTATACTGTCCCCTAGACCTCCACTACACACTATACTGTCCCCTAGACCTCCACTACACACTATACTGTCCCCTAGACCTCCACTACACACTATACTGTCCCCTAGACCTCCACTACACACTATACTGTCCCCTCCACTACACACTATACTGTCCCCTAGACCTCCACTACACACTATACTGTCCCCTAGACCTCCACTACACACTATACTGTCCCCTAGACCTCCACTACACACTATACTGTCCTCTAGACCTCCACTACACACTATACTGTCCCCTAGACCTCCACTACACACTATACTGTCCCCTAGACCTCCACTACACACTATACTGTCCCCTAGACCTCCACTACACACTATACTGTCCCCTAGACCTCCACTACACACTATACTGTCCCCTAGACCTCCACTACACACTATACTGTCCCCTAGACCTCCACTACACACTATACTGTCCCCTAGACCTCCACTACACACTATACTGTCCTCTAGACCTCCACTACACACTATACTGTCCCCTAGACCTCCACTACACACTATACTGTCCCCTAGACCTCCACTACACACTATACTGTCCCCTAGACCTCCACTACACACTATACTGTCCCCTAGACCTCCACTACACACTATACTGTCCTCTAGACCTCCACTACACACTATACTGTCCTCTAGACCTCCACTACACACTATACTGTCCTCTAGACCTCCACTACACACTATACTGTCCCCTAGACCTCCACTACACACTATACTGTCCCCTAGACCTCCACTACACACTATACTGTCCTCTAGACCTCCACTACACACTATACTGTCCCCTAGACCTCCACTACACACTATACTGTCCCCTAGACCTCCACTACACACTATACTGTCCCTCCACTACACACTATACTGTCCCCTAGACCTCCACTACACACTATACTGTCCTCTAGACCTCCACTACACACTATACTGTCCCTCTAGACCTCCACTACACACTATACTGTCCCCCTCCACTACACACTATACTGTCCCCTAGACCTCCACTACACACTATACGTCCCTCTAGACCTCCACTACACACTATACTGTCCCCCTAGACCTCCACTACACACTATACTGTCCCCTAGACCTCCACTACACACTATACTGTCCCCTAGACATCCACTACACACTATACTGTCCCCCTCCACTACACACTATACTGTCCCTTAGACCTCCACTACACACTATACTGTCCCCTAGACCTCCACTACACACTATACTGTCCCCTAGACCTCCACTACACACTATACTGTCCCCTAGACCTCCACTACACACTATACTGTCCTCTAGACCTCCACTACACACTATACTGTCCCTCTAGACCTCCACTACACACTATACTGTCCTCTAGACCTCCACTACACACTATACTGTCCCCTAGACCTCCACTACACACTATACTGTCCTCTAGACCTCCACTACACACTATACTGTCCCCTAGACCTCCACTACACACTATACTGTCCTCTAGACCTCCACTACACACTATACTGTCCTCTAGACCTCCACTACACACTATACTGTCCTCTAGACCTCCACTACACACTATACTGTCCTCTAGACCTCCACTACACACTATACTGTCCCCTCCACTACACACTATACTGTCCCCTAGACCTCCACTACACACTATACTGTCCTCTAGACCTCCACTACACACTATACTGTCCCCTAGACCTCCACTACACACTATACTGTCCTCTAGACCTCCACTACACACTATACTGTCCCCTAGACCTCCACTACACACTATACTGTCCCCTCCACTACACACTATACTGTCCCCTAGACCTCCACTACACACTATACTGTCCCCTAGACCTCCACTACACACTATACTGTCCCCTAGACCTCCACTACACACTATACTGTCCCCTAGACCTCCACTACACACTATACTGTCCCCTAGACCTCCACTACACACTATACTGTCCCCTAGACCTCCACTACACACTATACTGTCCCCTAGACCTCCACTACACACTATACTGTCCCCTAGACCTCCACTACACACTATACTGTCCCCTAGACCTCCACTACACACTATACTGTCCCTCTAGACCTCCACTACACACTATACTGTCCCCTAGACCTCCACTACACACTATACTGTCCCCTAGACCTCCACTACACACTATACTGTCCCTCTAGACCTCCACTACACACTATACTGTCCTCTAGACCTCCACTACACACTATACTGTCCCCTAGACCTCCACTACACACTATACTGTCCTCTAGACCTCCACTACACACTATACTGTCCCCTAGACCTCCACTACACACTATACTGTCCTCTAGACCTCCACTACACACTATACTGTCCCCTAGACCTCCACTACACACTATACTGTCCCCTAGACCTCCACTACACACTATACTGTCCCTAGACCTCCACTACACACTATACTGTCCCCTAGACCTCCACTACACACTATACTGTCCCCTAGACCTCCACTACACACTATACTGTCCCCTAGACCTCCACTACACACTATACTGTCCCCTAGACCTCCACTACACACTATACTGTCCCCTAGACCTCCACTACACACTATACTGTCCCCTAGACCTCCACTACACACTATACTGTCCCCTAGACCTCCACTACACACTATACTGTCCCCTAGACCGCCACTACACACTATACTGTCCCCTAGACCTCCACTACACACTATACTGTCCCTCTAGACCTCCACTACACACTATACTGTCCCCTAGACCTCCACTACACACTATACTGTCCCCTAGACCTCCACTACACACTATACTGTCCCCTAGACCTCCACTACACACTATACTGTCCCCTAGACCTCCACTACACACTATACTGTCCTCTAGACCTCCACTACACACTATACTGTCCCCTAGACCTCCACTACACACTATACTGTCCTCTAGACCTCCACTACACACTATACTGTCCCCTAGACCTCCACTACACACTATACTGTCCCCTAGACCTCCACTACACACTATACTGTCCCCTAGACCTCCACTACACACTATACTGTCCCCTAGACCTCCACTACACACTATACTGTCCCCTAGACCTCCACTACACACTATACTGTCCCCTAGACCTCCACTACACACTATACTGTCCCCTAGACCTCCACTACACACTATACTGTCCTCTAGACCTCCACTACACACTATACTGTCCCCTAGACCTCCACTACACACTATACTGTCCCTCTAGACCTCCACTACACACTATACTGTCCCCTAGACCTCCACTACACACTATACTGTCCCCTAGACCTCCACTACACACTATACTGTCCCTAGACCTCCACTACACACTATACTGTCCTCTAGACCTCCACTACACACTATACTGTCCCCTAGACCTCCACTACACACTATACTGTCCCCTAGACCTCCACTACACACTATACTGTCCCTCTAGACCTCCACTACACACTATACTGTCCCCTAGACCTCCACTACACACTATACTGTCCCCTAGACCTCCACTACACACTATACTGTCCCTCTAGACCTCCACTACACACTATACTGTCCTCTAGACCTCCACTACACACTATACTGTCCCTCTAGACCTCCACTACACACTATACTGTCCCCTAGACCTCCACTACACACTATACTGTCCCCTAGACCTCCACTACACACTATACTGTCCCTCAGACCTCCACTACACACTATACTGTCCTCTAGACCTCCACTACACACTATACTGTCCCTCTAGACCTCCACTACACACTATACTGTCCCTCTAGACCTCCACTACACACTATACTGTCCCTCTAGACCTCCACTACACACTATACTGTCCCCTAGACCTCCACTACACACTATACTGTCCCCTAGACCTCCACTACACACTATACTGTCCCCTAGACCTCCACTACACACTATACTGTCCCCTAGACCTCCACTACACACTATACTGTCCCCTAGACCTCCACTACACACTATACTGTCCCCTAGACCTCCACTACACACTATACTGTCCCCCTAGACCTCCACTACACACTATACTGTCCCCTAGACCTCCACTACACACTATACTGTCCCCTAGACCTCCACTACACACTATACTGTCCCCTAGACCTCCACTACACACTATACTGTCCCCTAGACCTCCACTACACCTATACTGTCCCCTAGACCTCCACTACACACTATACTGTCCCCTAGACCTCCACTACACACTATACTGTCCCCTAGACCTCCACTACACACTATACTGTCCCCTAGACCTCCACTACACACTATACTGTCCCCTAGACCTCCACTACACACTATACTGTCCCCTAGACCTCCACTACACACTATACTGTCCCCTAGACCTCCACTACACACTATACTGTCCCCTAGACCTCCACTACACACTATACTGTCCCCTAGACCTCCACTACACACTATACTGTCCCCTAGACCTCCACTACACACTATACTGTCCCCTAGACCTCCACTACACACTATACTGTCCCTAGACCTCCACTACACACTATACTGTCCCCTAGACCTCCACTACACACTATACTGTCCCCTAACCTCCACTACACACTATACTGTCCCCTAGACCTCCACTACACACTATACTGTCCCCTAGACCTCCACTACACACTATACTGTCCCCTAGACCTCCACTACACACTATACTGTCCCCTAGACCTCCACTACACACTATACTGTCCCCTAGACCTCCACTACACACTATACTGTCCCCTAGACCTCCACTACACACTATACTGTCCCTAGACCTCCACTACACACTATACTGTCCCCTAGACCTCCACTACACACTATACTGTCCCCTAGACCT